>NC_091119.1:6491858-6559358 GCF_040183065.1 Periplaneta americana | reverse complement strand
ATAGATAGATAGATAGATAGATAGATAGATAGATAGATAGATAGATAGATAGATAGATAGATAGATAGATAGATAGATAGATAGAAGACACAGACAGACATAGATAGATACATACACAGATAAATAGATAAATAGATAACTAAATAGATAAATAAATAAGTAACTAAATAAGTAAATAAATAAATAAATAAATAAGTAAATAAGTAAATAAATAAATAAGTAAATAAATAAATAAGTAATAAATTGATTCTGCTGAAATACGCTACTCAAAATGATTCCATTTTATATCCTTGCAGTTAAATTTATAAGACATTTCCTATGTAATACTCAAAGATCGTGAAATGTATGTGTTTTAAATTCTGAACTCGTCATTTATAATTAAAATGCTAAGAAACTTCAATTTACTTAGTGAGGAGATTGACTTATTTTCTAACACAGAAAAGTTACTCACAAGACAAAGTTATAAACTATTTGAAGATCTAACATTCTAAATGTGCTAAGAGCCAATTTTTTCAAAATTTAACTTTATTCAATCTAAGGGAGGAACTTTCACATTAGAATATCATACTAAACTGTCTTTGTCCGTAGCTCAACTGTAAGTAATTCTTTCGTGCGCCAAAAGACGGAGCTGTAGGTATCTCAACATGCATTTCAATACTCAGGAAGTGGTTTTTAGTACTTAGCACAATGTTAGGTCAAAATTCATCTGTGTCATTCAGGTCATAGCACTTTGTTTTATTTTTTCCTGAAATAACTCGATTTTTTCCTTGTTATGGTTCTTCGATTTCCTACATTTCTGATGTTTTGTGAATATTAATTCATTATAAGCCACATCTCTCGATTATGTTTCATTTCTCTTACTTTTTCATCATACCTACAATTTAAATAGTTCATTTAGGCTATGTTTATGTGAAGAAAGTACTTCCAAGGGTATTTGCCTGTGTACTTTCGTATAAGTCTTAATACATCAATTGTACAATGTGCATAAAATTAATTTTCATTGTGTCATATTTTCTCTCTTCCTTTTAGCCAGAGATAAAATTTCACAAAATACGCCTACGTTATAAATAATATGAACAGTAGCAGCGTTTTACGAAATTCAAATTTGTCTTTTCGCTTTTAGTACATTATTTGCAAGTTTCTTCACTATATTTTAAGATATATAATTTATAATAATAATAATAATAATAATAATAATGATGATAATGATAATATTAAACTGCCCCCCCCATTGAGGGTAGCCCTTACGGACTCAGTATATCCTAAAAAAATTATTATACATATGTAAACATAGATATTAAATTTTAAAGAAGGGAAAAATAAAAAGGACGTGTAAAATTACAGTTGCTATTAATGTGGCACCAAGTGATTAATAAGGATTTGGCAGGATTTTTTTAACACAATTATCACAATGTCATCCCTCAGAGATGTTGGCAGAGCAAACTGCCGTCGAAATTCTTCGAAAAAAGCTGGTATAGTCCCTCGAGCACCTATGAGCAAGCCGAATACCTCAACGTGAATTAAGGCATATTTCAGCTTGAAATAGTTGACTGTAGGCTCATAGATCGACTTCTTCTCAAGGTGGACCTCGGCTGACTGATGACATTCTACTTCAAAACGTATCGTGGGGTCCACAATGATGCCCTGTTTAGTGTCAGCATTGTACGCTAAAATATCTACTCGTCTCGTTGACCCATTTTCAGCTAGACAGGAGATTTCTTCTTCTACTATCCAGCCCTTAGTTCTTAATGCGGCAGCAATTTTGGATCTTACAAGATGATGTCTAGAGTTCCTCAAGAGCAATCCCTGTTCACAGAATCCCAAGACGTGTGCTAAAGTTTCAATCTCCGGGCAGCCATGTCTGCACCGGGTACCGTCGAGAGATTTGCCGGGAACGGAACGAAATGCTGCTAAATTTGCTGCCATTTTCAGGCTAGATATCCATTCACTAGTCGAAAGTCCTTTCTTGTTTGCAATAAAGAATACTAGTGGCTTGTGCAGCAAATGCTGCTGCAAACTAAGTTCGTTAGACGTTCAAATAAAAATGTTTCAGATTTGTTTTCAATGAAGAATACTTGTCTTTTTGATAGTTATTTGCTTCCATAATAATGAAACATACTCCCTCTGAATGGATTCTTCAGGCCAAATACTTTTTCTTGAACCCATCCAACTTCAGTTTTTGAGTTTCAACGCGAAAACGCAAGTATCAATGTCAGGACGATAGCAGTAGCTATTTCAGGTCATTGTGGATTGTAGGCAAAAGTTAAAAAATGTCAGGTTTGCTAAGCTTTCGAACAATAGCATTTTCGTATAGCTGCTGCATGTAGAACTTGAAATGTAGAGCGTAAAATCATTTTATCCCACTAAGAGATCTTGCTGAAATGATTTGGAGACTACAAAATTTTCTAGGCCTCTTATTTTATCAGTAAGTAATACCTTTTGATCTTTCCTTAGGAACTTTAATTTTTGCGCTCTCTCGAGCCAATACTGAAGACAATGACACATATCAATATCTACACTACACCGCCATTAAGTATATGAAAAAGACCCAACCCCACTGGGTTAATAAGTATAAAAATATTTGATTTTTAATAACAATATTATTATCTTACTTAAGTTTTGTTGTTATATATAGCAGCCACTCAGTAAATTATAGTAGAAATGAAGATCTAAATTAAGATATTCTCTACATTTACTTACATAATCTCAAAACGTTTCACTTTCATGTCATCAATATAGCATTAATATTATGTACAATTAATGAAGAATAGACGCATCATATTAACTATAATAGTATTTAATTTCTAATGGTAATAATGTCATCAAACCACCTCAAGTTTCGTAGATTTGAATATCCAATACACAGCTGTACTCAGAAAATTATACACTGCAGAATCAGTTTTTAATAACAAATTGAATTGAGCTCTAAATATGTCGGCAATCCTGCAGGTCATGGCCTTCGTGTAATAGCCTATTGTTTAATGTAGTGTGTGTTTTATTCTGAAATTTAATGAAGTCGGCCGTGATTCAATAAAATCAGTTCTCAAAACTGACAATAGATGGATTTTGGAAAATAGGAAAATTATGTAGGAAAATTGACATTTCACTGAAAACTACTATTTTTCCGAAAAACTTTGGATGCCAGGCATGAAAATGAGGGGTCACTCATTAAAATCCGTTAAGCCGTTTTCCCGTAATTTCCATTACCAGTTCAAATTATATATATATATATATAATTATTTGTCTTTAACAACTTCTTAAATACTATTTAAAATGTTTTAAATTTAAGTGCACAATTTCAACTTCAGTCTCTAACATTTGCGTAATCGTATACAGCAAGCACTTAAATATCAAAATGTAGCAGCCGAGTGGCCGCCGCAGCTGTGGCTGCTACAATATGACTGGAAGATCTGAATTATTAGGTTAGCAGAGCTGTCGTGTTGTCATAACAGCATTAGGCTGCCTGTCTGGTTGCTAGGCGACCCTGAACTCGGATGGTTATACAAACCGACGCATACAAGTAAGTCGGGGAGCTCTAATGTTGTTTAGAGCTTCGAAATTTACGGTACGTAATGTTTACAAGTAGGGAGAGGAACAGTGCAGTTAGAGGAAAAAGGAGAAGACAAGAGGAAATTGAGAAAAAATAACGAATAAAGAAGGGAGGGAGAAAAGAGCGAAGAAAAGAAAAAAAAGAAGCAAAAGTAGGAAACAATCACGAGGGAAAAAGAAACCAAAGAAACAAAATAACGAAGAAATCATCACAAGAAGAAAAAAGAAACGAAGGAAAAACTAAGGGAAAAAATCAGCAGGAGGAAAAAAGCAACCAAAGAAACGAAATAATGAAGAAATAAGCATAAGAAGAAATAAAGAAGTGAAGGAAGGGAAAAAGCAATAGACAAGACATGTCAGTTTCTATCGAATTTCTGTTTCTTATTTTTGGTTCATGTGTAGGATATTCACGTCAGTTTCTATCGAATTCCTGTTTTTTCATTATTTTTTATTTTTGGTTGAATGTGTAGAATATTCACGTCAGTTTCTATTGAATTTCTGTTTTTTTTATTGTTTTTTTATATTTGGTTGAATGTGTAGGATATTCACGTCAGTGTCTATGGAATTTCTGTTTTTTATTATTTCTTTATTTTTGGTTAAATTTGTAGGATATTCACGTTAGTTTGTATCCAATTTCTGTTTTTATTATTTTTTATTTTTGTTTGAATGTGTAGGATTTTCATGTCAGTTTCTATCGAATTCCTGTTTTTATTATTTATTTTATTTTTGGTTGAATGTGTAGGATATTCACGTTAGTTTCTATCGAATTTCTGTTCTTTTTTCTTTTTAGTTGAATGTGTAGGATTTTCATGCCAGTTTCTATCGAATTTCTGTTTTTTATACTTTTTATTTTTGGTTGAATGTGTAGGATATTCATGTCAGTTTCTATCGAATTCCAGTCTCTTATTATTTTTATTATTTGTTGAATTTGTAGGATATTCACGTCAGTTTCTATCGAATTCCTGTTTTTTATTATTTTTTATTTTTGGTTGAATGTGTAGGATTCTCAAGTCAGTTTCTATCTAATTCCTGTCTTTTATTATTTTTTTAATTTTTGGTTGAATGTGTAGGATATTCATGTCAGTTTCTATCAAATGTCTGTTTTTTTTTTTGGTTAAATGTGTAGGATTCTCAAGTCAGTTTCTATCGAATTCCTGTTTCTTATTATTTTTTATTTTTGGTTTAATATATAGGATATTCACATCAGTTTCTATCGAATTTCTGTTTATTATTATTTTTTTATTTTTGGTTGAATGTGTAGGATTCTCAAGTCAGTTTCTATCGAATTCCTGTTTTTTATTATTTTTTATTTTTGGTTGAATGTGTAGGATATTCACGTCAGTTTCTATCGAATTCCTGTTTTTTATTATTTTTTATTTTTGGTTGAATATATAGGATATTCATGTCAGTTTCTATCGAATTTCTGTTTATTATTATTTTTTATTTTTGGTTGAATGTGTAGGATTCTCAAGTCAGTCTCTATCGAATTCCTGTTTTTTATTATTTTTTATTTTTGGTTGAATGTGTAGGACATTCACGTCAGTTTCTGTCGAATTTTTGTTTTTCATTATTTTTTATTTTTGGGTGAATGTGTAGAATATTCACGTCAGTTTGTATCGAATTTCTGTTTTTTGTTATTTTCATTTTTGGTTGAATTTGTAGGATATTCACGTCAGTTTGTATCGAATTTCTGTTTTTTAATATTTTTTATTTTTGGTTGAATGTGTAGGATTCTCATGTCAGTTTCTATCGAATTTCTGTTTTTTATAATTTTTTATTTTTGGTTGAATATGTAGGATTCTCAAGTCAGTTTCTATCGTATTCCTGTTTTTTACTATGTTTTATTTTTCGTTGAATGTGTAGGATATTCACGTCAGTTAGTATCGAATTTCTGTTTCATATTATTTTTATTTTTTGTTGAATTTGTAGGATATTCACGTCAGTTTGTATCGAATTTCTGTTTTTTATTATTTTTATTTTTGGTTGAATTTGTAGGATATTCACGTGAGTTTGTATCGAATTTCTGTTTTTTATTATTTTTATTTTTGGTTGAATTTGTAGGATATTCACGTCAGTTTGTATCGAATTTCTGTTTTTTATTATTTTTATTTTTGTTTGAATTTGTAGGATATTCACGTCAGTTTGTATCGAATTTCTGTTTTTTATTACTTTTATTTTTGGTTGAATTTGTAGGATATTCACGTCAGTTTCTATCGAATTACTGTTTTTTTATTATTTTTTTATTTTTGGTTGAATGTGTAGGATATTCACGTCAGTTTCTGTCGAATTTTTGTTTTTTATTATTTTTTATTTTTGCTTGAATGTGCAGGATATTCACGTCAGTTTCTATGTAATTCCTTTTTTATTATTATTTTTTTATTTTTGGTTGAATGTGTACGATATTCACGTCAGTTTCTGTCGAATTTTTGTTTTTTATTATTTTTTTATTTTTGGTTGAATGTGTAGGATATTCACGTCAGTTTCTATCGAATTTCTGTTTTTTGTTATTTGTTATTTTTGGTTGAATTTGTGGGACATTCACGTTAGTTTCTATCGAATTTCTGTTTTTTTTTTCTTTTTGGTTGAATGTGTAGGATTTTCATGTCAGTTTCTATTGATTACATGGCATATTTTTGTGCTGCACAAAGATTTCCAGCACAGGAAAACGGGAAGCAAATTGCTGTAGTGCTGCAGAATCAGTATGCAGTATATTTTGGTTGTGAATTGCTCAGTATGTTTCTAAGCTGCATCTGTTAGTAAATACAAACCTAGCTTCAGTTTGGTAACCCAGAAAATGAACTAAAATTATTCGTAATGCGGAATAGCTGGTTGGAAAGTCATTGTTTTACGTGCATTAA
This sequence comes from Periplaneta americana, assembly GCF_040183065.1. NCBI lineage: Eukaryota > Metazoa > Arthropoda > Insecta > Blattodea > Blattidae > Periplaneta > Periplaneta americana. The sequence continues at coordinate 6,552,951 of NC_091119.1, read as the reverse complement.
CAAATGTGCATTATTCATTATGCAGCATTTCATAGGAAAGTTAAAACTCTTGCTTATTAAATATTTAAGCTGAAATGGCAATGAACGCAACGAAAACGAAAAAGAGTGAAGTTTCACTTGCAAGAGAGATTTTCTTTCCAACGACAAGATGATCATCTTAGCCACAGGAAAGAGCATTACAACGCAGTCTACATCTGTCTGTCAACATCTGTTTTTCTTTTCTGTCCATCAACCTCTTCGTGAATTGTTAAATTTTAATTTCCCTAATTATTCAATAGCATTCTGTGCAAGTTTCTATATTACAAAGTTCCACAGAAACATTCGTTGGTTGGGGACTTCACTAGCTTATATATTTTAGTCTTTCTACTCATTACTTACTTACTTAATTACTGGCTTTTAAAGAACCTGAAGGTTCATTGCCGCCCTCACATAGGCCCGCCATTGGTCCCTATCCTGAGCAAGATTAATCCATTTTCGATCATCATATCCCACCTCCCTCAGAACCATTTTAATATTATCTTCCCATCTACGTCTCGGCCTCCCCAAAGGTTTTTTTCCCTCCGGCCTCCCAACTAACACTCTATATGCATTTCTGGATTCGCCCATACGTGCTACATGTCCTGCCCATCTCAAACGTCTGGATTTAATGTTCCAAATTATGTCAGGTGAAGAATACAATGCGCGCAGCTCTGCGTTGTGTAACTTTCACCATTCTCCTGTTACTTCATCCCTCTTAGCCCCAAATATTTTCCTAAGAACTTCATTCTCAAACACCCTTAATCCCTGTTCCTCTCTCAAAGTGAGAGTCCAAGTTTCACAACCATACAGAACAACCGGTAATATAACTGTTTTATAAATTCTATCTTTCAGATTTTTTGACAGAAGACTAGATGACAAAAGCTCCTCAACCGAATAATAACAGGCATTTCCCATATTTATTCTGCGTTTAATTTCCTCCCGAGTGTCATTTATGTTTGTTACTGTTGCTCCAAGATATTTGAATTTTTCCACTTCTTCGAAAGATAAATCTCCAATTTTTATAGTTCCATTTCGTACAATATTCTGGTCACGAGACATAATCATATACTTAGTCTTTTCGGAATTTACTTCCAACCCTATCGCTTTACTTCCTTCAACAATAATTTCCGCGTTTTCCCATGTTTGTGGATTTTCTCCTAACATATTCACGTCATCCGCATAGACAAGAAGCTGATGTAACCCGTTCAATTCCAAACCCTCTGTGTTATTCTGGACTTTCCTAATGGCATATTCTAGAGCGAAGTTAAAAAGTAAAGGTGATAGTGCATCTCCCTGCTTTAGCCCGCAGTAAATTGGAAAAGCATCAGATAGAAACTGGCCTATACGGACTCTGCTGTAAGTTTCACTAAGACACATTTTAATTAATCGAACTAGTTTCTTGGGAATACCAAATTCAATAAGAATATTATATAAAACTTCTCAAAAGTTTCTTCAAAAATGATTTCCGATAAGTTTTATTCTATCCAAATTTTGATAGGACTGATATTTAGTGAGGTAAATGAGTTTTAAAATTACAATAACAACGCCATCTAAGGCGCTGTACTGAAATAAAAACAAATGACTTCGTCTATAAGGGGCCTTGGACAACAACAATCGAAAGCTATTAAACATAGCCTAAGAGAATGTTTCTGTGTTTGTATGAAGTAATATCGGAAGCTAATTAATTGTTTAATTATTATTTCACCATTCAATGTTATTACAGTAACTTCTCAAACATATAGCAAGTAATATAAAGTATACACATTAAACCTAAATGATATGTCAATCCTCATTGAACTATAGTTTCATGTAGTAACAATTAAGAAACATGTTAAAGGAATTATCATTGCACCAAATGAGTGGTCTCTGGACCAAAATGATCGCATTTTAATTATTTAAATACAATTTAAATTAAGTAACATATTAAACGATTTTTCCTTCTATCAAACACGAATGTTCCCTGGATCAAACGTCCTATTTTAATTATGTAATTACTTCATATTTATTTCTAACAGGTGCAGCGGAGCGCACGGGTACGGCTAGTACTAGACAAGTTTTGCTTGAAATCTTCTCATTCAAAAACAGTGCTCTTTTACTCGCCTTAAGTCTATTACATGTGACGCCCAGTTTTATTTCTTTCTTTATAAAGGAAGATTTGAAGGTATGTCATTTGAATATACAGTATCAATGCCTCCTTACATTGCACTCTAGGACAGGGTTTACTCTTGCAAATATGAATTCCTTGTCATCTTATAATATGACATCAGTTTTAAGATGGCCATTGTTACTACGTAATAATGCCGTGACTGAATCCTAGGTAACAGCGGTAGTGTGAAAAATATGGCCGACTATATAGGTCAATGCTGTATAGCAGTTGGAGTCCAATGTGTTACAATGGCGTTGAATTATATTTTTCAGAGGTGGCAGAACAACGGGAACGCAAGGCGCACGAACAGAAGACGCTTCTTCGTCAGAGAAGCCCGATTGAGAGGCTTGTTGCGAGATGAGATGAGATGTTTGCGGCGTCGTCTGAGGCGCGATTTTCATTAATAAGGAACGGTCATACGTCGTAAGTCAGAACTAGACAAACATTATGACTAATAGAGTTGAATTTTGATATGAGCCAGAAATACTCGCTAAGTTTTGCTTGAAATCTTCTCATTCAGGAACAGTGTTCTTTCACTCGGCTTAGGTCTGTATTTGTAGCAACGATTGTCAACATTCGACAAGTATCAGTCAGGTTTCAGAGCTGGACACAACACAAGCACTGCTCTACTTAAAGTGACAGAAGACATTCGTGAAGCAATCGACTCTAATAAAGTAACAATACTAACACTTCTTGACCTTAGCAAAGCTTTCAACTCTGTAAATTTTGACATGCTCACCCATAAATTGAGTAATCTTTGTCAGAGACTGCTGTGAGTTGGTTCGAATCCTACTTACGGGAAATACAACAATGTGTTGTATCCGGGAATCGAAGCTCTTCCTGGCTTAACATAACATCAGGTATACCACAGGGTTCGGTACTCGGACCATTGTTGTTCACAATATATGTCAATGATATTACATCTCATGTAAGATATTGTAACTATCACTTGCATGCTGACGACCTTCAATGCTACATCTCTTCCCGCTTAGATCGAATAAATGTATGTATGTATTTATTTACACTGCAAGTGGGCAAGCACCCGGTGGCAATGGTATATACAATATTAACAATACACAGTTAAAATGATAAGCTATACACAATAAAATTTACAATACATAATACAATTTACAACACATATACAATTTTATACACAATACAATGAAGCTATAGATAAATTGAACGAAGACATTGACTCGATTGTGACATGGACAAAGAAATTCCATCTTAATATCAATCCTGGAAAGACACAAGCAATCATATTAGGACACAAACGGCAAACCGACGCTGTAAAGTACCTCGACATTTCCCCCGTTAAAGTAAGTACAGTGCATATCCCTTTCAGTTCTTCGGTAAAAAATCTTGGCATTCACATGGATAATAATCTCAACTGGGACATGCAAATCACAGAAACCTGCAGAAAAGTATATTTTATTATCCATGTGCTAAAAAGGATAAATATTCATCTTCCCTCTTGCTTAAAAAAGTCCCTTGTGCAGACGCTTGTATTTCCCTATTTTGACTATGCTGACATTTTACTGACTGACCTTTCCAGCGACAACAAAACGAAACTTCAACGTGCTCATAATTTGTGTGTACGTTTTGTAAGTAATGTTCGTAAATATGATCACATTACCCCATCCCTGGAAGCAATAGGTTGGCTTAAACTAGATAAGAAAAGAAATTTACATTAACTTCTCCTTCTCTTCGAAATCTTGAACTCTTCTATTCCTTCGTACCTGTCGTCTCGCTTCACTTACCTTTCTCCCCACCATAATCAGAACACACGCTCTCGTCACGAAACAATACTAACAATACCATCCCATCGCACCTCCTCATACTCATCCTCTTTCACAATAGCCCTGCCAAAACTCTGGAATTCGTTACCTGCTAGCATTAGGGACTGTCGAAATAAAATTCAATTCAAACGCAAACTTACTAGGCACTTGGTCAGTAATTGAGACTCGTTCAGACATGGTTTCTTGTAAATAGTTCTCTTAATCTATCACAAAATATTTCAATATCCGGTAATTTCATTACTATAGATTTTTGTTGTTGTAGGTTTAATTTGTAATTTAGTAAATACAAAAATATTCTTTGTTCTTAACTTCTATTATAAAATGTCTAGCTTTCATTAATGAGGTAATCTCATCGTACTTTATTTTTTATTGTAATTGTAATTGTAAATTTAACAGACGGCCTTATCTCTACCAGGTTAAATAAATAAATACTATATGCTAAGATGGCCATTGTTACTACGTAATAATGCCGTGACTGAATCCTAGGTAACAGCGATAGTGTCAGAAAATGGCTGATATTCTAACTGCCATATTTGAACAGTGTGCAGCTCAATGTATTATGCATGGCGCCAATTTTGTTTGTAATGCGTTATCAAATTGGATACAAAACAGACGTCAGAATAGACGCAGAAGAAGGCATAATAACAACCGTGTCCAAAATGGAAGAATTAGAAGGGTCGTGCGACGCGAAGTGCGTAGGGTCCGGGAAGAGCTCGCACGAGAATTACAACAAAATCGTAACGTCATACGTCGTAAGTCAGAACTGATTACTTCCCATGACTACATTACAGGCAAACATTATGACTAATAGAGTTGAATTTCGATATGAGCCAGAAATACTCGATAAGGTTTACTTGAAATCTTCTCATTGAAAAACAGTGCTCTTTTACTCGCCTTAAGTCTATTACATGTGACGCCCAGTTTTGTTTCTTTCTTTATAAAGGAAGATTTGAAGGTAGCCTATGTCATTTGAATGTACAGTATCAATGCCTCCTTACATTGGCATTCTAGGACAGGGAAATAATTAATTGCAAATAATTAAATATGGATTCCTTGCCTTTGAAGCTTTTCTCTTCTGAATGTTGATATAAATAAATTTAACCTTCCGAAAACATCTCTCATTATCCAGAATCTAAAGAGAAAATAGTCTTATTTAGATTACTAGCCGTACCCGTGCGCTCCGCTGCACCCGTTAGAAATAAATATAAAGTAATTACATAAATAAAATAGGACATTTGATCCAGGGAATATTCGTGTTTGATAGAAGGATAAATCGTTTAATATGTTACTTAATTTAAATTGTATTTTAACAAATTAAAATGCGATCATTTTGGTCCAGAGACACTCATTTGGTGCAATGGCAATTCCTTTAACATGTTTCTTAACTTTTATGACATACATCCATAGTTCAATGAACATTGACATCATTTAGATTTAATGTGTATACTTTATTTTACTTGTTATAGGTTTCCATTGAATTATGGTAATAACTTAATTTTAACTCTTGTTTTCTACGTATTCAGTAAATGGCGCTTGGCCCACTATGGTTCTGAACCCTTCAAATAACTTAAATAACTTAAATTATATTATATTATATTATATTATATTATATTATATTATATTATATTATATTATATTATATTATATTATATTTAATTATATTATATTATATTATATTACATTATATTATATAGAAAGTGTGTTGATAACGGATGTACCCCGATAAGTAAGTTTTCAATTTGTTATGGGGGCTCTTGAATCTCAGGAGGAACAAATTTTATTTTACAACAGGGCAACATAATCTGCTTGGCTCATTACCCAATTTTTTTGCATTGCATTTAATGCATATGTATTTTATGTATTTTAACTCGATTCAATTGAGCATAGTCAAAATTTGGATTATAAAATAATGAAATGCTAAGCTAACATATTATTACTGCATACTAAATCAATACACTCTTGTTGTTCGTTAATTCTCTGAGATAAACGTTATTTTAAGAAATACAGGAAACGAATACACATAATAGCCTATCAAGTTTTCTGTGCATAAGAAGCTATTTTAATCTTACCTGTCCTCGATTCACTCAGAAGTTACTGTAATAACATTATAGCATTATGTCCATACAGAGAAACTACACTTTCCAATGGTGAAATAATAATTAATTATACAAATCGGTTAATTTAGCTTCCGATATTGCTTCATAAAAACCCAGAAACATTTTCTGTAGGCTATGATTCATAGCTTTCGATTGTTGTTGACCAAGGCCCCTTATATTTCATTACACGGCCTTAGATGGCAGTTATTTTAATTTTAAAACTCATTTATCTCATTAAATATCAGTCTTATCAAAATTTTTCAAAGAATAAAACTTATCGGAAATGATTGTTAAAGAAATTGTTGTTATGTAACATTTTTCATAAAAATCAATAATAAGCGAGATATTTCGATTTATTTAATTCAGGCCCCCTTATAACCCCCCTTTTAAATAATGTATTTTGAATGCCATATAGCCTAAAATCTAAGTTACAACGAACGTAATTTATATTCCAATTTTCATCCAAATCCGTTCAGCTATTATCGCGTCAAAAGGTAACAAACATACAGACAGACAGACAGACAGACAGACAGACAGACATACAAACAAAAATTTCAAAAAAGCGATTTTCGGTTTCAGGGTGGTTAATTATATATGTTAGGACCAATTATTTTTGGAAAATCGAAAATTACCAGAAAAATTTCGGCTACAGAATTATTATAAGTATAGATTATTTTCATAGTGTATTTGAATAATTGAAGGAAAAATTATTCAAACCTGCTTACAGGGAGCTACTACCTGAAAGCTAGATTTGCATAGCAGTGTATTTGCTAGTGAGAGCCAGGATTTTGAATAGCATGTCAGCACAGCAGCCGAAACACGTATCTGTTTAGGGCCTCGTACTGATCGAACGTCCTCAAGGTGTAAAATATTTCTATAATCCTGTAGTTAAGTCAAACAATACTTGCATTTTATCACTTCTTAACTAACTGTACATGTACAGTAACTTCATTACTATACAGTGACACTAGAAACTCACCGATCTGAAATATAATGACAACTGTTTAATTAACTGAATTGATTTACGAAGACTTGCAATTCTTCACACGATGGGAAAGTTTGCGTCGTCAATGTTCCTCAACAAATACAAATAAAAGTGCTAACCTTCTTCTTATTTTTTTTCAGGAACGCTCTTTGAGCCCAGATACAAAGATATTTACAACTATCAACCAACAGACGTTTTTCTGAAGGAAGAACTCCGCCGCTTAAGGCGTGCAATTCGGCAGGATTTGATTCAACACCAGGCTGAATAATAACATCGTTAGTCAGAACTGATTACTTCCCATGACTAGATTACAGGCAAACATTACAGAGTTGAATTTTGATATGAGCGAGAAATACTCGATAAGTTTTGCTTGAAATCTTCTCATTCAGGAACAGTGTTCTTTCACTCGGCTTAGGTCTATTACATGTGACGCCCAGTATCTGTTTAAAGCCTCGTACTGATCGAACATCCTCAAGGTGTAAAATATTTCTATAATCCTGTAGTTAAGTCAAACAATGCATGTAAAACTTGGAGAATTTTATCACTTCTTTGAAAATTTGCGTCGTTAATGTTCCTCAGCAAACACAAATAAAAGTGCTAACTTTCTTCTTTTCTTTTTCAGGGAAATCACGCTGGAAGCAAATTGTTAGTATACTTTGGAGTCTGGTAACGAATTTGAATACTTGGAGACCAACGAAACTTAAAAAATTTCAACTTGCGGCGTCGTCTGAGGCGTGATTTTCATTAATAAGGTACGGTCATACGTCGTAAGTCAGAACTAGACAAACATTATGACTAATAGAATTGAATTTTGATGTGAGCCAGAAATACTCGATAAGTTTTTCTTGAAATCTTCTCATTCAGGAACAGTGTTCTTTCACTCGCCTTAAGTCTATTACATGTGACGCCCAGTTTTGTTTCTTTCTTTATAAAGGAAGATTTGAAGGTATGTCATTTGAATATATCAATGCCTCCACTCTAGGTTAGGGCCTACTCTTGGAAGTATGGATTCCTTGTCTTTGAAGCTTTTCTCTTCTGAATGTTTATGTAAATAAATTTAGCCTTCCGAAAACATCTCTCATTATCCAGAATCTAAAGAGAAAATAGTCTTATTTAGATTATTATTCTCATCATCCCTACAATTCTGTATATTTTTTCCTTCTAACAGTTAGCAAGTATTCAGGAAGTAACAGCAGTGGTGTATTTGCTAGTGAGAGCCAAGGATTTTGAACAGCATATCAGCACAACAGCCAAAACACGTATCTGTTTAAAGCCTCGTACTGATCGAACATCCTCAAGGTATGAAATATTTCTATAATCATGTAGTTAAGTCAAACAATACTTGTAAAACTTGTAGCATTTTATCATTTCTTGGCTAGCTGTCCATGTAACGTCATTACCAGGCTTCGAGACTTCGGACCCGATAGAGCAGTTCAGTGGGAAATCCGGATAACGGCGTACTGAGTATAGTGGTAAAGCGTAGGCTACAGTGGGTGGGGGTACTGTAGAATGGATGCCAACAAATACGCAAAGAAAAACGCTCGGATTTTAAAGTTCTGACGAATTATTTGGTTTTCATACAAACTGTGTCTGAAACTATTACACGGTTAGAAAAGTCAGAGCAAGAGATGCCGGAAGCCCTCAAATTAATTTAGAAAATGATGCAGAGAATTAATGAGACATCAAGTACGCCGGTTACTGAACGTGTAAAACACAAGTGGAAATCAATTTTATGTAAAAATAACGCATATGGAACATTGTGTAACATAAACAGCAAATTAGTGGACACAGTCACCAGAGAATAAAAGACTGTCTCTTAGAGATTGCAATGATATTAGGTTTTTTTCGTTTTGCTCTTATCACGTCATACGACGTAGAGCACAGCTTTCTACAGTACAAACTGTGTTTGGCAGATAACCGAAAAAGATTTACGTTTGAGACACTGAGAATGTATCTTGTAGTACATTGCAATTCGGTACTGTAACTGCACTTCCTAAAGACGACCAATAGGATAAATGAAAAAATTAAAATTGCTACATGCTTATTTCCACCATTAACACTGTGTATAATTAAACACAAATGCTTATAAAAACAGGAGAATAAATGCTTCTCATATTCTTTTGACATTGTCATTGTGTAATGTATATTTACTTTCAGAATGTACATATGTGTGTTTCCCCATACTACCGTACTCTACTCTAAATAGCAACGTTGTTACCTCAACGCATCTCTATCTACCTGCGGCGAGTCAACAACCTATAGTGCATGCACAGTAAACTTATTGTAACTTTTTATTACTAAACAACAATGTAACTTTAATTCCTTTCTACAATTCACCTTAAACGCTCTCGTCAACAATAGGATTTTCACTCAACACAGTATTCGTTATAGCACTCCACTGACGACAATGACAATTTACTTGGACTATTACGAACAACAATGAACTATTAATCTTAACTAATATTTACAAAGCACTATTTACAAAATCAGAACTGTCAGTTTTCAGTTCACAGTTCTTCTAGCTCAGTCACTCGAGTTCGCAGTATCTCGAACCACAGACCTTCAGAGACAGTCCACTGTACTCGAACTCAGGTCCCTCCAACTGCGGTCCACTGCACTCGAACTCAGGTCCCTCCAACTGCGGTCCACTGCACTCGAACTCAGGCCTTCGGATGCTGACACAGTTGCGGACGCACACTCGAGTCGAACTCCGGTACACAAGACTGGCTGGCTTGCTCTGGCTTACTCACTGGCTGAATAAACTGAAAAACTGCCCAAGTTCGCTCGCGTTTCTTCTTTTATAGCAAAATCATAGTTGCGAGAAATTTCTATGGGTGTGCAGAGATAGCTCTCTCGAATTATCTGGATATCTCCACTTCGACGGACTTCTGGAAGAGTCAGGAGGGTCCTTCCCCCCTTCACTCCGCACGCAGCAGTTGCGCGCGCACCCTCCCCTCGTCGCGTTGACGTAATACACCCCCTCTGCCCTTCAGCATGCAGATGCTCCCCGTACCAGCGTCTCGTCTGCCGCGCGCCCTGTTGGACGCGTATTCGAATCCCATTGCAGCTGTCACATTATTGTATCGGGTCCAAAGTCTCGAAGCCTGGTCATTACTATACAGTGACACTAGAAACTCACCGATCTGAAATATAATGACAACTGTTTAATTAACTGAATTGATTTACGAAACACTTGCAATTCTTCACAAGATGGAGAAAATTTGCTTTGTCAGTGTTCCTCAGCAAATACAAATAAAAGTGCTAACCTTCTTCATTTCTTTTTCAGGTACTTCAAGCTAGCAACTGCGGATACACAAAATCCATGTGAATTTTACAACACCATATTTTAAAAGTTAATTTACATGAGATGAAATAAATAATTTTATTCTCTAATGTTTATCACAAATTTATGTGAACCCCAGACCGATTTGGGCTTATGTAAAGCACATTATTTTAGCATCCTAGCTTGATATTGCTTTTAATGTGACTATTACACTTTTACTACGTCACACTACTTTCGACCAATAAAACGGTATGAAAGGACGTCTTTCAACCAATCATGGCCGCTTATCGCACAATTTTATCGCGTCCCTAGCATTTGTTTAATTTTATCGCGTCCCTAGCATTTGTTTATTTTTATCACTACCCTAGCATTTGTTTCTTTGTTTGCCAACATTTCAAACTGCACTGGTCTGGACGTCAAAAAACAGAAAATTACAAACCACTCCAGTCGATGCACATCACTTTCAAATATGACTCGCATTGGCATTCAAGAACAAGAATTAATAAAGATCACTGGTCATATATGAAGAGCACCATTCGGAAATCCTGAATGAGTTGAGGGATACACCATGTACATCAACGAGTTCACTTCTTTTACGCACACGTCCAATATAACAGCAACTGAACTACCAAAACATTCAAATTTGAAAATTGTACTTTCAATAATTGTTTCTTTTAAAATTATCCATGTTTATTTTTTATTTCATCATCGTTAATTGAAACGTTTCTTGTTTATTTCATCATCCCTAATTAAAACTTTTCTAACACTTGTTTATATTATTTAGGTTATGTTTGTTATAGCTTCTGTTATATGATATTATGGATAGTCACGTATCAGAGATTGTTTAATACTAAGATTTATTGAAAATCATCTGTCAAGTGACGTTGATTACTGGGATCCGGATGATTGAAATGGAATGCAAATGTTTTAATAAAAATGAATCTGAATCAACAAAGCCTTCTTGACTAGTAACAGTCCACAGAGTTCAATGATGATTCCATAGTTGGCACAACTGATACCGGTAACAAGAAAACATCATCATAAAACACTACTGCCATGTAACGTAATGTTGAGATGGTACAATAATACATTTGAAGACAGTTGTATTTTCGTAAGCCAATTAATATTTTTATTGTACACATTGTTACTTCTAATCTTTATATAGCCTACTTTCTTCTAATCGTGTAATAGTCAATTAAATCCCACTCGAGTTTTGATTTTCTCTAGATAAATCAAAACCTCTAGTGAGATTACTGTTGATAAAACACATGTAATGTGTTACATCATCATACTTTAAATCGATGTTCTTAGCATATCAAACTCTATAGAAATAAAATCCACACCTGAGTAATCTGTTTTTAACTACAAAATCACATTCCTCACAAAAATTGTTACAAATCATGCTTGTAAATTCTTGAAGACTGTAGAGCCCAATCGTAAACAGACAATTAAAGAAATGATACTTAAAATAGTTTATTCTCTTTTTGTAACATTCTTTTACAGTTAAAACTATATAAATGAAGGTATTTTACAAATAATTTCAAATTAGTGTAACTCTGAAAATATTGAGAATAGCGCCCTGTTTATATGACTTTTTTGCTCAGAATGTCTTCCGAAATAAGATCCGTAAGTAGCGGCATTTACTCCTGAATCATTAAAGAGGCGTTACAGAAAGACTGCATCCCTCTTTAACACATCTATTTGTTCTTATTTTTGTTATATTTTCATATATGTAGGATTTATGTCTTTGAAAAAACTACGGTCTGGATATTGAAAGACTTCCTTCGCCTCCTTTGCACACATAGATATGCTCACCTTCAGGAATTGTACTCGTCTTTTACGTCATAGCTCATTTCAATATTGTGAAGGAATGTAAATTCGATAATCCTCATTTTTTTGTTTCGACTTTGTCTTAGATATACCTATAACTTTCTTTTGTACGCCTATTAACATTATGTTATCATATATTTCTTTTTTATCCTCTGATTAAGTGGAAGAGAAGGCCTGAAGATCTTAACTCTGCCAGAATAAATAAAGCATAATAATATAAAAAGAAAATAATCTGCCCTCAATGAGGGTGACCATAAAGATCCAGAATAAAAGCACTACAGAATAATTTAGCAAGACAGAAATTGTTCAGTAAAAAATTCACAGAAATGCAAACCCAACACAATCATCAATGGCCAATGTAATATTTGGATTGAATCCTTAAGAATATCCAACAAAATTTTTTGAATTTCAAAAAATCGGAGTCCGAGTGCTTTTAAAATATCACATGTGAATTTAGGGAGTATGCCACGTGCACCAAACAAAAGACCAGAAACACTCCACTGACTAGTGGGAAGGTTATATTTTTCACTTGGGTATTGTATTGTATTGTATTGTATTTATTAAAATTCCATGGTATTCATACATTGCTTTACAGCTAGAATATGGAACAAGTCAAAAAACCTAATACTATTATAAAGTCTTAATTTATAGTCACAGTCTAGATGAAATATATACAGACGAGATTTACAATATAGTCTACTAGTACAACACAAAGTTTTAGTATCAATTTCATGAAGTGTTATTGAATGTCTTGAATTCACCTACAGAATAGAAGGCGTGAGAAATTAGGTACTTCTTTAATTTGGCCCTAAATAATTTTATGTTTTGAGTTTCATTTTTTATATCGATAGGGAGGCTATTAAAAATTTTTACTGCCATATAACGCACTCCTTTTTGATAGCACGATAGACTTGCCGATGGAGTATGAAAGTCTTTTTTTTTGACGTGTTTTTATGCTATGAACTGTTGAATTAGTTACAAAGTTTTCACGATTACATACGAGGAAGATTATTAATGAAAAGATATACTGACAAGCCATGGGCATTATTTGTAGTTTTTTGAAAATAGTATGGGATGCAGGACTCATAAATAGATTTCTTCTCCTCATCAACGTGTTGTGCCTGCAGGGCATCGCTCTCGAACCGGATTGTAGGATCAAGAACTAATCCCTTAGATCGAGTCCTGTGGATGGCTACAATATCTGCTCTTCTGTTCGAATCTAAGGATGAAACGCAGTGCATGTCCTCGTATACCTCCCATCCACGACGCTTGAGGACATCAGCAATACCGGTCCTGGCCTTATGGTGTCGATTGTTGCGCAGCTGCTCAGTTTTTCGACAGAACCCCAACACGTGACCAAGAGTTTCCGTCTCGTTGCAGCCGGGATGGCGACAACGGGTTGTGTTGAAACTTCTGCCGGGCACAGATCTAACCGCAGATAGATTTCTGGACATTTTAATTGCATTAATGTATTCTGAAATGGATAAATTTGCTTTTGATGACATCCAGGAATTTGTCTTGGGGCACTCAATACGGGACAACACCTCCGCCCCTATGAGGCAATAATGGCGATAATGGCTGAACGGATTTCGATGAAAATTGGAATATAAATTAAGTTCGTTGTAACTTAGATTTTAGGCTATATGGCATTCAAAATACGTCATTTAAAGGGGGGTTATAAGGGGGCCTGAATTAAATAAATCGAAATATCTCGCTTATTATTGATTTTTGTGAAAAATATTACATAACAAAAGTTTCTTTAAAAATAATTTGCGATAAGTTTTATTCCTTGACAAAATTTGATAGGACTGATATTTAATGAGATAAATGAGTTTTAAAATTAAAATAACTGCCATCTAAGGCCGTGTAATGAATTAAAAAACAAATGACTTCGTCTATAAGGAGCCTTGGACAGCAACAATCGAAAGTTATGAAAGATAGCCTACAGAGAATGTTTCTGTGTTTGTATGAAGTAATATCGGAAGCTAAATTAACCGATTTGTATAATTAATTATTATTTCACCATTGGGAAGTGTAGTTTCTCTAGATGGACATAATGCTATAATGTTATTACAGTAACTTCTGATATAATATAATATAATATAATATAATATAATATAATATAATATAATATAATATAATATAATATAATGTAATATAATATGTAATATTATATAATATAATTTAAGTTATTTGAAGGGTTCACAACCATAGTGGGCCAAGCGCCATTTACTGAATACGTAGAAAACAAGGGTTAAAATTAAGTTATTACCATAATTCAATGGAAACCTATAACAAGTAAAATAAAATTTATACATTAAATCTAAAGGATGTCAATCTTCATTAAACTATGGTTGCATGTAATAAAAATTAAGAAACATGCTAAAGGAATTCATTGCACCAAATGAGTGTCTCTGGACCAAAATGATAGTATTTTAATTATTTGGATGCAATTTAAATTAAGTAACATATTAAACGATTTATCCTTCTATCAAACACGAATGTTCCCTGGATCAAATGTCCTATTTTAATTATGTAATTACTTTATATTTATTTCTAACGGGTGCAGCGGAGCGCACGGGTACGGCTAGTAATAATAATAGTAATAATAATAATAATAATAATAATAATAATAGTAATAATAATAATAATAATAATAATAATAATAATAATAATAATAATAATTTTTATTGGGTTATTTTACGACGCTGTATCAACATCTAAGTTATTTAGCGTCTGAATCATATTAAGGTGATAACGCCGGTGAAATGAGTCCGGGGTCCAGCACCGAAAGTTACCCAGCATTTGCTCGTATTGGGTTGAGGGAAAACCCCGGAAAAAACCTCAACCAAGTAACTTGCCCCGACCGGGATTCGAACTCTGGCCACCTGGTTTCACGGCTAGACGCGCTGACCGTTACTCCACAGGTGTGGAATAATAATAATAATAATAATAATAATAATAATAATAATAATAATAATAATAATAATAGTCATCATCATCATCATCATAACAATAATAATAATAAAAGAATAACAATAATAATAATTATAATAATAACAATAATAATAATTTAATATTTAACAAAAAAGCCGCCCTAAATAAGGGTTCGATAGATCGGCCTACTAATCAATTCATAAAGAATAATCATGAAAACCAATTGTGTGACAATTTGAAAGGAAAAAGAAATCATTAAGATGAATGATATGAAAACATAGGAAATCATTTACAGTAAAAGTTTGTTGGGTACAAATGATTACTAATTATAGCTAAGGATGATTTTAACACGTGAGATCCTATGGCATCAATCGTTGCATCAGAAATTTTAAATTAAGTTGATTTAAAGTTTCTCGTGGGATCGTGCCACGGGCACCGAAAATGAGCCCAAAGACTGTCCAATCTAATAATAACAATAATAATAATTATGATAATAATAACAATAATAATATTCTTCTTATTATTATTATTCTTATTATTATTCTTATTATTATTATTATTATTATTATTATTATTATTATTATTATTGGAATGGTTCATAAAAGTAAATTAACAAGCGAAACTGTTCATAATCTCATATCGACACCTCCCTTGTGTACATGATTAGATCTTTATATTAACTGCAAGGTAATGGAAATAAGGTTAACTAAAGATGAAATAGTCTCCACTCTTCATTAGACAGAGCTCGTTCTTTTGGCTCAGCGCGTCGAGGGAACCCGTATGTTAAAATTGGCCGAAATTTCACATTTCTGCTACTGAAATACGTCCAGAGGGATAAATTACTATTTATTACTTTTTCGATATGGACAAAAATCACGATCCTACTCGCAGTAGGTACCGAATAAGAGAATGTTAAACATTTTTGGGGGTGGGGACTTTTTTTCTGAGAAAACTATGAACTTTCCACCAATATGGTATTACACTTTTTTGTGTCACAACATGACTTATTCGCTCTGAAAATCTGCAGAATTATTTCACTTTCACCCTGTATATACCTGTGAGTGAGTGAGTGAGTGAGTGACTGAGTGAGTGAGTGAGTGAGTGACTGAGTGACTGAGTGACTGAATGAGTGACTGAGTGAGTGAGTGACTGACTGAGTGAGTGACTGAGTGAGTGAGTGACTGAGTGAGTGAGTGAGTGACTGAGTGAGTGAGTGAGTGACTGAGTGAGTGAGTGACTGAGTGACCGAGTGAGTGAGTGACTGAGTGAGTGACTGACTGAGTGAGTGAGTGACTGACTGAGTGAGTGACTGAGTGACTGACTGAGTGACTGAGTGAGTGAGTGACTGAGTGAGTGACTGAGTGAGTGACTGAGTGAGTGAGTGAGTGAGTGACTGACTGACTGAGTGAGGGAGTGAGTGACTGAGTGACTGAGTGACTGAGTGAGTGAGTGAGTGAGTGAGTGAGTGAGTGAGTGGAGTTAAAAAGTTAAAAGTAAACGAAACTCTTACAAGAATTTCCAATTCTGAAGTCATGTAGGAAAGGAGAACAAATAAAAAACTGATATTTCATAAACAGAGATGGAACTATTCGTCTGAAATAATTGTTTTCCAGGAGAGTACGTACACTGTATGTACAGCTATCTTTGCATGTAAAAGAGGCAACAGTAGCAACTGAAATTTATGTCTCCTTCTGCTAATATAGAGGAGAATTTTGAAACTGCGTGCTCGGAACAAAGCTGAGAGGAATTGGAAGACGATGGAAGATAAAAGATATGGAAAACTCGCGAAGACCAGAGGGGAAGCAGAAGATCGCAACTTCTTTGCAAGCTGATAGGTGAAGCATTCTATGTGCAAAGAAATGAGCTGGAAACTGGGACCAGGGACCATGAAATCGTTATGAAGAAAGAAGCGGTTCTCAGCATGTGAACAGTAACACGCTGCTGGTTCTCGAGAAAAGCATTTTATATTAGGAGGACTTGCAGCAGTGACGTCAACCGATGCCCATAGGAGCAAACGCGCTTTAGAGTTCAGGAGAGCCTGAGAGCTTTACAGCGGAAAGGAAAGAGACAGACGAAAGAGGTGGTATATGCCGCTTGGTCGAGCTATATACAGGGATGGCCAGCACTGATTCAATGGATAAAGGGAAGAGAACTTATTAAAACTGTATCCATGGTAATTTTTAGATTTGTCTGAGAAGTATAAGTGCATTATAAGAATGTAAGCTTTAATTTTAATGCTCATTTTTCACAAGTTTGATTTTTTATTCAAAACGAATATTTTCTCAAATTTTTTTTACAGAAAAGTTAAATTTTCAAAGTTTTCGTAAATCTAGTATATCGTAAATACGTATTACTGAAGATAGTGTATTAAAATGGTGAAAATATTCGCATGGAAAATGTTTGTAAGGAAATTAATTAAAGCAAATACTGTTACATCACAAACAAAATATATGTGCCTATGTGTTGGTGAAACGTCAGCTCTATAGCTTCAGCAGATTTCGAGATAATTTAATATTCTGATAACAGAAAGTTGCGCACCAATATCACGTAAAAGCATAATGCGATAAGAGTTTTATTATGTAATATTAGTTACAGTTAAACATAGCTATACCTAGACAACTTTGCTGACGCCTCGTGCTTAAATTTTTCCACTCGCGCAATAAAAATGCACTTACCTCACAAGTACCATAAATAACTATTATACATCTCAAGTCCATAGGGATTCTTTTTTTTCCAACTGGCATAGGTTAAACGATAAATGTAACCATAGTTACGAAACAGTTAAAAGCTATAAAATGAATATAGAGCATAACGGGATTACATTTTTCGCGTTGGGAGCTACTGCTGCATCCCCGGAAGGCATGGAGACAGTGTTTCACTTCCTACCCCCGGTAATTAAGTGCGGGGTGAGACTTGCTTTCGATTCTGTCGGTGGGGGCGGGTTTTTATTTCCAGATTTGAGCAGGTGGGCGTCTGCCGCTCGCGACCAGACAGGTAGGCCAGTGAGCGCGTGGGCTGGTAGCTGGGTGTGGGAGAATGAGGGGGTGGCACGGAGAACACGTGACCTAATATTGATTAACCCTTAGTGAAGTAGAGACTGTTACAGACCCGCAGTGAGAAATTACAGCACCCCAAGCGTAAACGATGGTTTGTAGTTTAGTTACGCGGTGAAGGGCAACCTGCCGAAATGGACTGAATGAAAAGAGTTGTGGCCGGTAGCTACTTATCTGGCTGACTGGAGGAAAGTGGAGATTCGTTTCACCCCCATTGGGACACGTTGCGTCTCTCGCGCACTGTGTTATCTTAACCCTTTGAAGCGCAGTGGTTACAGTACGTAACCACCTTTTAAATTTGAGTTTCCCGCCTACTTACAGGGTGGTTTTTATTTCAAAACTACTGTGCTGCGTTCATTGATCCCTAGTAACTGTAGAAGAATTTATATTTCCCTATATTTGTGTTGCTCAGCCTGTTCACTAAGATGGCCGATGTTGTTGTATATAGTTGGGGTGTGATTTTTTTTTATTTCAGTTGTATGCTAAAATATCACATTTACGGAAGTTTCTATTTAGTGTAATTTGCCTTTCGGTCTTTTAGAATATATTTCAGTAACAAGATTGTAATTTCTTCGACACATGTGGCGTCAATATACAGGGACATCATTTTATTTTTACTTGCATTTTTATTGTACCTGCATTTCTGAATGTACTTCACTCTCACCCCTTCACTAATGTCCTTGCTCCCGTCAGACACACAAACTTACGGCCGCTGTTGCATTCGAAGTCTTCAAGCACTGAAGTAAACACTGCAGTGTATAGTGTGTTTCAGAAATATGATTGCGTTTTCTATAGAAGAAAGAACCTATATTAATAATATCGTACTAAAAAATTATATTCAAGAAACGATAAATTCAATTTCAGAGAATATGCTTCAAAATGTTTTTAATAATATGCGTACTGAATTGAAGCCTGCATTGTAATGAACGGCAACCATTTTCAGCAACTTGTTTAAAAATTCAGATTAGCTTTTTTTGAATTGAGGTGGCTAGAAGCAAAGGAATGCTAGTGACATTTGCAATAACATGAGTTAAGTGCATCCAGTGTAAGCTAAAGTATCTAAAATTTTAGTGGCAATGGGACATTTTAATCGCATCACACATTAAAATTTAAATAAAAATTTCACCGATTTTACGAAAGCTTAAATATTTAAACCCAATTTTCTCAAAAGTAACTTAAGTGCACTTACAGCCCTTTACTTATGACCCCCTCAATTTAAATGCACTCTCTATATTGCATGATAACATCAATCATTAATATGCTAAATAAAGTAGACATTACATAACGAACATAGCCGCCTGAAAAGTTGAGTTTTTGAAAAAAAAAAATGTTACTACTCTACTGTATTTTGATAAATTCCGTAAAAGTGATGATCAAACTGAAAATCGTAATATCGTATTTCCCTACAACATAAATGGATACACTACTTTTCTCTCATCCTATACCTAGTAAACTGATTTGTTTACATATTGCACTAGTAACATCAAACTCCTGTAATGGAAGGGGGCAACAGAGTTTCCGAGTATAGCCAGGTTAATGTTAAAAATGTTGGTAAAAATAAAGTGATGTCCCTGTATTTAGTATAATTTGCCTTTCGGTCTTTTAGAACATATTTCAGTAACAAGATTGTAATTTCTTCGACACATGTGGCGTCAATATAGAAATAATGTGGTGGTTTCAAAACGTAACCACCGTGCAAACAGGGTAGTTAAGCTTACCACATCCAACAAAATGTTCCATTTTCGTGTCAGCTTATTTATCATGGCTACAAGGAAGAGATGGTTGGTGACAATCACAAAGTGTTTTTGACAACTTTTTCACAAGTTTGAATCTGAAGATCTCTAAGGCAGCAAAATATCTATGCATGTGGTACAATTAGACATGGTTTACCACACGACGAAAGAAGAGACCGCGATATGAAACGTGGTGACAGTGACAGCCGTACGTCATATGCTGGAATGTTTTGGTTCAAGTGGAAGGATAGAAGGTCCATTCTTTTCCTCTCTAATTACCACGATCCATCTATTGTTGCCACTGTTTCAAGGAAAGAGAAGAATGGAACAACCACTGAAATTGCATGCGCACAGACAGTCTGAGTAAAATGAAGGTGATGATGCTAGCGAAATAAGTCCAGGATCCAACGTTAAAAGTTACCTAGTATTTGCTATATTTGCTCATATTGGTTGAGGAAATCTCGAAAAACCCTAAACCAGGTAACTTGTCTCAACAAGGATTTGAACCCGTACCCGCTCATTCCACGGTCAGACATCCTAACCGTTACTCCACAGCAATGGATCAGAAAGACAGAAAATGGCAATAAAATTATAGAGAAAAAAATATGGGAATAAAGCTATAGGAAGGAACAATTTAGAAGTACACAGGAGGAATGAATATTTAATAGACTTACTTACTTACTTGCTTGCTGGCTTTTACGGAACCCGGAGGTTCATTGCCGCCCTCACATAAGCCCGCCATTGGTCCCTATCCTGAGCAAGATTAATCCATTCTCTATCATCATATCCCACCTCCCTCAAATCCATTTTAATATTATCTTCCCATCTACGTCTCGGCCTCCTTAAAGGTCTTTTTCCCTCCGGCCTCCCAACTAACACTCTATATGCATTTCTGGATTCGCCCATACGTGCTACATGCCCTGGCCATCTCAAACGTCTGGATTTAATGTTCGTAATTATGTCAGGTGAAGAATACAATGCGTGCAGTTCTGCGTTGTGTAATTTTCTCCATTCTCCTGTAACTTCATCCCTCTTGGCCCCAAATATTTTCCTAAGAATCTTATTCTCAAACACTCTTAACCTCTGTTCCTCTCTCAAAGTGAGAGTCCAAGTTTCACAGCCATACAGAACAACCGGTAATATAACTGTTTTATAAATTCTGACTTTCAGATTTTTGGACAGCAGACTGGATGATAAAAGCTTCTCAACCGAATAATAACAGGCATTTCCCATATTTATTCTGTGTTTAATTTCCTCCCGAGTATCATTTATATTTGTTACTGTTGCTCCCAGATATTTCAACTTCCCCACCTCTTCAAAAGATAAATATCCAATTTTTATATTTCCATTTCGTACAATATTCTCGTCACGAGACATAATCATATACTTTGTCTTTTCGGGATTTACTTCCAAACCTATCCCTTTACTTGCTTCCAGTAAAATTCCCGTGTTTTCCCTAATCGTTTGTGGATTTTCTCCTAATATGTAATGGATATATAAAAAAAAAAGAAAGTTGAACAAAGAAGAGGATATAAAAATCCTAGCGAAAGATAAACAAATTAGCAAGATTAAAAAGAGGAAGCAACTAGGAAAAAGGATATAAAATACAAATAGAAAGGAAAAATGATACTAAAAAGAATATCTGATTACAGAGAAGGAGATAGTTAGAAAATAAATAGAGGAATGAAAAGGAAAGGAAGATTGAAGATATAAATAGAAAAAGGATAGAAATAATTCAATTAAAAGATATATGTAAATAAATAAACGAAAAGAAAAAAACGAACAAAAATATGAGAGAGAGTAAAGAAATAAAATAAATGTAAGAAATCTTAACTGGCAATCGGAAGTTACGCGGTATCAGTTATATTACGCCCCGAACTGGGGAAGTTTCGGGGACTGTGAGCTATCGGCAGACAAGATGGAATTAACACGGAGGAGTGCAATTAGCGAGGCCTCCAGCTGCAAGACAAACAAAGGACCTCCACCCCTCAAACCGGCTCATTAACAGCGGAACTACGTGTTGCTCGTGCAGACAGGAGCAAGCGTTTAGACCTGCAACGATAGATCGATGCCGAAGGGGAAGTCACTGCTTTACACATAGGCACCGAGTCAACGGAGTCCACTGCCCCCTAAATTAGAAGCATGAAAACAATATCTCTGCCTATTATTACTGGAGACAGCTATGAAAATTATAAATCTATGTTTGTGATATACCGTAGAAGAGGGTAATGTCGATCAAAATTTTGCAAATTTTTTATGATATTGAGGTTATGCAATGGAGCGAAGTTCCTCAGAAAATAGCATTTCGTCGTCAAATCCTTCACTTATGAAGGCAGGCTACAAGAATTGAATTACAATCTATCAAAACTGTTTTTTTTTTAATTTGACTTGTGATCGAAGTTACAGAGGTGTGAAAATTATTAGAATAATCTTAATTTTAAAGGTTTTTTAATAGTTCCTTCACAAATATTCATTGAATTGATGAATATTGGTATATAATATTACTATACCGATGTAGGATATATTTACTACTAACAATGCCGGAAAGCATTGTTGTACATTGGTATTTTTCTTATTTTACAATTGTTATGGGAATTCAGAAATTATTATATTATGTTGGCGGAATTGGAAACGTTAAAAATTAATTAAGAAATGCTTTAAACAAATTGTTCTTTGCGTTTACATTGTTGTCAAGGTTCAAATGAACGTATACGCCTGTTTTGTGCATATAATTTTTTATGTTTCCAATTCCGCCAACATAATATAATAATTTCTGAATTCCCATAACAATTGTAAAATAAGAAAAATACCAATGTACAACAATGCTTTCCGGCATTGTTAGTAGTAAATATATCCTACATCAGTATAGTAATATATACCAATATTCATCAATTCAATTAATATTTGTGAAGGAACTATTAAAAAACCTTTAAAATTAAGATTATTCTAATAATTTTCACACCTCTGTACCTGCTTAAATAGGGTAAAGTCGATCACCAATGAATTTTTAGTTTAAGATCAATTTTAAAATATTGCGGAGTAAAGTCGATCACTGTTTATGTTTTTAAAAAACAAATTAAGTGTATTACATATATTTTATTTGTTATAAGGGGTGTAAAAACAATAATAATCTTCAATATATGCCTATAGCATTGTATAGTGTATCTTTTGTTACTGTGATCATACTATTCAATACAATTAGGCCTATAGGTTTCCACTGTACAAACGTGACTATGATTGCCAACTTATAAAACATAAAAACACATTTTAATACTTTACATACCATCAAACAAAGATTTAAGAAATCAAAATTTACATTGAAATAACACACTTCAATTATAATCTAAAATGCAGTTCAACATTGCTTAGGTTTATATCAGATGTTATTTGAAATCTTCCCCTCCTCATGTCACTTTAGAAACTATGTTGTTCCCATAGTCAGGTACAGAGGGGTGTACAAAATATGTTCCTTTGGTAGTGCTTCTCTTACGCAAGAAATTCACCATAATTTCGTCTTCCTCTTTCCCCACTACCCCATCAATATAAGCTATGCTATGACACTTTTCTGTTTATAAGTGTTAGTTGGATGTATTTCGGTGAACAATTTATTCTTCCTGCTGGTCCTATCTGCTTCGAGTAGGTCGATGGCATGATCGACTTAACCCTACAAAGGCACAAGTTTTCTTTAAAAAATAAGTTTCAATACTAACATTTACGAACTGCAGAACTATTATTTCAGGATACAATCTCAACGAAAAGTACTTAGGTATACTTCCTGTCTCCTTTCACTGCTGACTATAATTTAGAGTTTGTAAGACTTTGTTTTCATTTAAGAGAAAAATGTTGAAAATAACAATTTTCACTTCAACGGTAATTACACAGTGTTCCCATTGTTGGCATTCGCAGGCTTTTTGTTGTCCCTCTCGCTTACATTTGCAATGTCAGGCAATGAAGTCAGCATAACAAAACTTTAACAAGTAACTGAGAAAATATATAATTTTCAATAAAAATCGCAAATGATCGATTTTACACCCACTGATTGACTTTACCCACTTTTACGGTAACACGTATTCCTTCGAAAAGAGAACGATGAGCTATATTCTATATAGGTGAAACACCGTATCGCTTGCCTAAAGTAACAGACCTAATTTGTATAATATGCATTAACTGTTCAATGTTACATACCTTACACTCTTTAATTTATCTCGCTTTTTAATCGTACATATTATTCCGGAAAGAGTAGATAATGAATTTAAAGACAATAACAGCACTGTATACGCCGGTACGAGTTTTATTAATTTCTGTACCACGTCACAGACCCTGAAATACCGGCTCCATCATCAGGAAAGACATGGCCTTGTTTGTTTTCTTGAATCTGTGAGAATCTCTAATATCCAGGGAGGTCCAAGCATGTAGTACGGTAAGGCCTGTAACACACTTGCAGAGTTTTCGCCAGCGAGAAATGTGTTGCGAGAAAATAAAAAAATTGATAACATGGATTCCAATGGACGTCCACACACTGGAAGAGATTCTCGCTCAAGGCAAAAACCTCGCGCGAGTTTCTCACTGGAATCGGTAGCTCAGCGAATTTTCTTGTCACATTTATCAAAGATGTTTGACATTTATACTCTTTATGACGATTGAATGTAGAAAAAGATATCACAGGTGGCGATGAATTGTATTGTTTTTATTTGAAAATGAGGAAAGATGGCTGATAATTGCAGTCAGATATTTATCGAACTTGTACGATGTCATCCGTAGGCCTATTTATATGATACACGGGATGAAAACTATAAAAATACAAAACTTAAAGAAGAAATCTGGAGACAAATATCAGATTATCTGAAAATAAATAGGGCTATATTTTATTTTGATGAGAATTAATAATATTGATTAAACATTTGAAATATATGTCTTAACAGTTTACGTAATTTTAATCAGAATATAGCAAAGAATTCTCTATCATATCATGAATGGCAAAAAACAACTGTGGTCCATTGAACCTGAAATATCACCTAAACATATCATCATTCAAATCGAAACCAGTGTCCAAAACTAGCCCTTATTTCCGTAAGATACAATGTGATTTTCAAATATTTGTGGCTTTAATTTTAGGCCTACTTCTTTTTTTCATGAACAAAATATGTTCATGTAACTCCATTTCCTCATCATCTGAATACTCAGATTCAACAAAGCGTTCGTACGCAATTTGTAAAGTACGACAATATACTTACAGGTTATACAGGGACATCATTTTATTTTTACTTAAATTTTTATTGTAACTGCGTTTCTAAATGTACTTGACTCCCACCCCTTTCACTAATGTCCTTGCTAACGTCAGTCACACAAACTTACGGCCGCTGTTGCTAGCAGTGAAATAAACAGTTCAGAGTACAGTGTGTTTCTGAAATATGTTGCATTTTCTTTAGAAGAAACAGCTTATATTATTGAAGTTTATTTTCACACAGGTATCCTGTGTAGCATAACTGAATTTATCTGTGTGGACTGAGCACAAGTGAAGATTAGAGTTACCGAAAGTACGGTACCCTATAATATGGTACGGCACTTAACAGCATTATTTAAACAAGAGTTTTGTTTTACTGTTTGTAGCTATGAAGGACGATGATGGAAAATGGAGTTGCAATATAACCGAATGTGAACGACAGTTTTTTTCACAATTTCCTGATTATATCATTACGAAATATTTTCGTAGAAATGTCATTAATCTGGTAGATAAATTTAGAGCAACAGAGTGTACAGAAAGGAAGAAAAGTGTAAGATGGCCAACAAATATGACAGAAGATGCTGTAGAAGATGCTAGAGACAGGATGCAGCGAGGTCCTAATAAGTCGGTCAAGAAGTTAGCTGTAGAAATTGGGGATTCTTACGGAAGTGCTCACAAAATTCTCAGGAATAAATTAGGTTAGTAATATGCTGAATAAAGTAGACATTACATAATGAATATAACCGCCTCAAGAGTTTGTGAAAAAAAAATTGTTACTATTCTACTGTTTTTTGATACAATACTGTAAAAGTAATGATCAAACTGAAAATCGTAATACTGTATTTCCCTGTAACATAAATGGATACACTGCTTTTCTCTCCTCCTATAGCTAGTGAAATGATTTGTTTACATATTGCACTAGCAACTCCAAACTCCTGTAATGGAAGGGGGTAACAGTGTTTCCGAGTATAGCCAGGTTAATGTTAAAAATGTTGGTAAAAATAAAGTGATGTCCCTGTATATTCAAGTACGACAATATACGTAAATATATAACCTATAATATTTCCCCCAACGAGTGATTACTATAATCAGAAAAATGCTTTCTGCATGAAGGCAGTGCATAGCTGATCATAGCGAGGTGTGATCTGTGATAGCGAGAACTCGCCAAGTGTGTGGAGGAAGGCTCTTCGCCTCTTTCTCGCAACACATTTCTCGCTAGCGAAAACTCTTTAAGTGTGTCACGGGCGTTACAGACAGAGATATTACACCTCACTCATTCTATTAACGGATCGTCGCAATGTCTCTTTCGAAACCATGTACCTCTATAAAAACGGAAGTTTCAAGTAGGATGGGAGGACGCATTTTTTGCTGACAATATGATGAGAATATTAAATGTATAATTTATTCACAAGTATTACTACGAAAACGGTTGTATACCATAAAACGGCATTATAAGTTACTACATGTTACTGATGAAACATTAAAAGGTTAAGTGTTGTTGTTATTATT
This sequence comes from Periplaneta americana, assembly GCF_040183065.1. NCBI lineage: Eukaryota > Metazoa > Arthropoda > Insecta > Blattodea > Blattidae > Periplaneta > Periplaneta americana. Next base: position 6,526,338 of record NC_091119.1, on the reverse strand, counting down.
ATTATTATTATTATTATTATTATTATTATTAGGCCTATTATTATTATTATTATTATCATCATCATCATCATCATCATCATCATCATCATCATCATCATCATCATCATCATCATCATCATCATCATCATCACCATAGCTGTACGTCGATCCTTTTTCAGCAGATGTACGAATAATGCGGTTAGATCTTCAATTTAAATTCACATATTTACTATGTGATGTTAAATGAAAGCTAGATGTAAGGACTTGACAAATGTTGAACTTTTCAAATCTTTGGCAAAAAATAAATATTTGAAGCTTCGTTCTTTCGCTTGCTCTGTTGAAGCCATGTTCGCTACAACTTACGTTTGTGAAAAATTATTTTCAACAATGAAAATAGTAAAAATCAAATTTAGATCACGACTGACAGACAAACACCTTCGTGATCAACTACGACTGGCAGTAAGTGACATAATTCCTGATTTTGAAACTCTGTCGCAGAGACATTCTGAAGACAGTTAATTTTAGGTTGTGATAATGTGTCCTATGTTTTCTTGTTCATTTCTTTCTTCGTTACACATACTAAACATTAGTTTGTAACCTTATACTGTATATAATTTTATTTAAGTGCTTGACGTAAGGAAAATGGAAAACCGTTAATGTCAGACAGTTGCTTCAATTCCCCTTCGGGTGTCCGCCTCCCTCCATAGGTGCTATGCACGTTGCAGCTTACACAGTGGCTCGGCGCACGATAGCATTTTCACCACCGCTGAACTAGAGGATCCTCACTGTCAATTGCTGACACATAAAAGAACTGCAAACAAAGTTGCGTCTTCCCCCAACTGACATCTTCCCCCGAATTACCTTACTAGCCAAGACCCGTAAGACCGATGCTTTTTTTCTTAAGGTGGAATACTCTATAGACCACCGAGTGAGACATATTGGTATGTATAAATGTTATTGGTTTGAATAACATACCTTTCCGACTTCCCTCGTGAGTCACACAGTCACCTCAAGTAGCTCTATTTTCTATGTAAGAGCACGCGATATCGATTGTGATTCATGAACAGATGTGAGTCATGCACGTAGAAATCGGATTTGTGCATGCATAAGTGCTCCGTGTTCCTAGGAAAATGTGTATATCGAAGCAATAAAACCTCTTGACCTTGATTTCGTCTTCAAGTTCACGTCCTACTGGACGCCATTACATGTCAAGTGGTGATTCATCGCGGATGATTCACTCGGCGCATGATATATATCAAGTGAAGTGAAATGAATACTAGTTGACTTCAAGGGTTTTACCCATAAATATAGGCTACACCAGGCATGTCAATTGATGCCCACAGGAGCAAGCGCGCTTTAGAGCCCAGGAGAGCTTGAGCGCTTTACAGCGACAAGGAAAAAGACAGACGAAAGAGGTAGTATATGCCGCTTGGTCGAGCTATATTCAGGGATGGCCAGCACTGATTCAATAGACAAAGGGAAGAGAACTTATTAAAACTGTATCCATGGTAATTTTTAGATTTGCCTGAGAAGTATAAGTGCATTATAAGAATGTAAGTTTTAATTTTAATGCTCATTTTTCACAAGTTTGATTTTTTATTCAAAAGAAATATTTTCTCAACTTTTCGTAAAGAAAAGTGAAATTTTCAGGTATAGACCTATTTATTTAGTAGCCTTACAGAATGTTTTCGTAAATCTAATATACCGTATATACGTATTACTGAAGATAGCGTATTGAAAATTTTTAAAATATTTGCATGGAAATTGTTTTGTAAGGAAATGAATTAACAAAGCAACTACTGTTACATCATAAGCAAAAGATACGTGCCCATGTGTTGTAAAAACGTCAGCTCTATAGCTACAGCAGATTTCGAGAAAATAATTTAATATTCTGATGATAGCAAGTTGCTCACAAATATCACCTTAAAAGCATAATGCGATAAGTGTTTTGTTATGTAATATTAGTTACACTTAAAACAGATACAGTACCTAGGTAACTTTGCTTTGTACTGTAATATTGTTTTGATTAGTTCATTGATTACTTTTGTAAGGCTAAAGATACCATCAATATAAATTCCAACTTATCATGTCATACTCAATCTCTTTCATTGGAATAGCACTTTCTTTATGAATGAAGTGTTTCATCCACTTAATATAGTATAATATTATACTACTATGGAATTTAAGTGAATATTCCTTCTTAACTCTCTATTATGTTATTAAGATTTAAAACACAAGTGCAATATTAAGAAATCAGTGTTAGTACTTTTGTTTTACAGACAATATAGATAATATTAAACAGAAAGAAGCCATATAAAAATAACGACATAAAATTTCACGTTCCGTTTGAAGTTTGTGCACCACTGTTTTCTTAATCCGACAGGCTGCTTATTCATATACACAACCCTTCCTCTTTCCATACTTAGCGCTTGCTACAAGCGCACGACGTCAAAGTCAGAAAAATGCGCTTGCTTTGACATCACTGGGCTACACGAAGGATACCTACTATCTTCATCCTCTTATTTCCTCGCTTACGACAATAAGGGTCGATTTCTAAAACACGGACGAAATCGTGGTTCCAAACCTCGGCTTTTAAACGGCGATTGAGGTCTGAATCCTTATGCGATTTCTAACACGAAGTCGAGACGCGGTTTGAGAAGAAACCGAAGTTTGTGGATTTTACATATGGCAACGCAGCTAAGAATCTAGGCCTATTTGTATTCCTGTAAACAGTCTATATTAGAAAAAATGAACATCGGGATTAATATCTATATAATTTGAACTGGTAATGGAAATTACGGGAAAACGGCTGAACGGATTTTAATAAATGACCCCTCATTTTGAAAATTGGTACTCAAAGTTTTTCAGAAAAATAGTAGTTTTCAGTGAAATGTCAATTTTTCAACATAATTTTCCTATTTTCCAAAATCCATCTGTCGTCAGTTTTGAGAACTAGCTAATTGCATTTCTGAAATAAAGCAGAACACACACTACAGTAAACAATATTACACGAAGGCCATGATCTGCAAGAATGCTGACATATTATTTAGAGCTCAAATTAAATTGGTTATTAAAAACTTAACTTACTAAAAATAATTTACAGGTTGGATTCTGTGGTGTGTAATTTTCTGGGTACAGCTGTATATTGGATATTAAAAACTACAAAACTTGAGGTAGTTTGATGACATTATTACCATTAGAAATAAAATATTACTGTAGTTAATGCCATGATGTGACTATATTTCATTAATTATACATATTAATGCTATATTGATGATATGGAAGTGAAACGTTTTGGGGTTATATAAGTAGATGTAGAGAATAACTTAAATTATATTTTGATTTCTATATTTTACTGAGTGACGGCTATATAGTGTATGTTACTGAAAGCTATGAAAATTACGTAAGATAATAATATTATTAAAAATCAAATATTTTTATAGTTATTAATCAAGTGGGTTGGGTCTTTTTCATATATTTAATGGCAGTGTGGTGTAGATATTTATATGCGTGGTTCTCTTCAGTATTGGCTCGAGAGAGAGTATCTTTCACCATTATGGAAGCAAATAACTTTCAGAATGTCTGCTATTCTTCAATGAAAATAAATCTGAAAAATGTTTATTTGAAAGTCTAATGAACTTATTTTGCAGCATTTGCTGCACAAGGCACTAGTTTTTATTGAATTGCAGTAAGTCACATTCTTTTGTTCTCAGCTAAGGTATTGTTATATTTACTAACTAGCCGTACCCGTGCGCTCCGCTGCACCTGTTAGAAATAAATATACAGTAATTACGTAATTAAAATAGGACGTTTGATCCAGGGAACATTCGTGTTTGTTAGAAGTATAAATCGTTTAATATGTTACTTAATTGATATTGTATTTAAATAATTAAATTGCGATCATTTTGGTCCAGAGACACTCATTTGGTGCAATGACAATTCCTTTAACATGTTTCTTATTTGTTATTACATGCAACAATAGTTTAATGAAGATTGACATATCATTTAGTTTTATTGTGTATACTTTATATTACTTGCTATATGGTTCCATTGAATTATGGTAATAAATTAATTTTAACCCTTGTTTTCTACGTCTTCAGTAAATGGCGCTTGGCCCTTCAAATAACTTTAATAGTGATACAGCATAAACAGTGATATGTAATTATATTTCTTTCTTTCGAAAATGTAAGAATTCACGATCTCCTATGTACCATTGCCATGGAATGAATAAATGTGTTCTTTCTTCTTACTCAAAAATTTTATATTTTACACATGGGAATTACTGCAGGAACAACAACGCTACAATCTGAGGCGGCGGTGAAAACGTATTGTATTATTATTTTAAAAGTCTATCAGACCTACCAAATTTTGCATAGAATAAAACTTATCGGAAATCATTTTTAAAGAATCTTTTGTTATGTAACATTTTTCACAAAAAACAATAATAAGCGAGATATTTCGATTTAATTCAGGCCCCGTTAAATGAAGTATTTTGAATGCCATATAACCTAAAATCTAAATTACAACGAACTTAACTTATATTTCAATTTTCATCGAAATCCGTTCAGCTATTATCGCGTGAAAAGGTAAACAGACAGACAGACATACAAACAAAAATGTCAAAAAAGCGATTTTCGGTCTCAGGATGAATAATTATACATGTTAACATCAATTATTTTTGGAAAAGCGAAAATTACCAGAAAATTTTCGGCTACATATTCATTATTATATTATATTATATTATATTGTATAAAAAGTGCGTTGATAACGGATGTACTCCGATAAGAAAGTTTTTAATTTGTTGTGGGGGCTCTTGAACCTCAGAAGCAACAACCTCTACAACAGCGCAACATAATCTGCTTGGCTCATTACCCAATTTTTTTTGCATTGCATTTATTGCATATATAGTCTATTTTATGTATTTTAACACGATTCAATTGAGCATAGTTAAAATTTGAATTATAAAATAATGGATTGCTAAGCTAACGTACTATTACTGCATACTAAATCAATACACTCTCGTTGTTCATTAATTCTCTGAGATTAAAATGAGTGTGTACATAAATATTATTTTAAGAAATACGGAAAATGAATGTACAAAAAAGCCTATCAAATTTTCTGTGATTAGGAATAGTTTAATAGCTTTCGATTGTTGCTGTTCAAGGCTCCTTTTTCGATTGTTGTTGCCCAAGGCCCCTTATAGACGAAGTCATTTGTTATTTCATTGCAGCGTCTTAGATGTCGTTATTTTAATTTTAAAACTCATTTATCTCATTAAATATCAGTCCTATCAAAATTTTGTAACGAATAAAACTTATCGGAAATGATTTGTAAAGAAATTTTTGTCATGTAACATTTTTCACAAAAATCAATAATAAGCGAGATATTTCGATTTATTTAATTCAGACCCACTTATAACCTCCCTTTTAAATAAAGTATTTTGAATGCCATATAGCCTAAAATCTAAGTTACAACGAACGTAATTTATATTCCAATTTTGATATGAATCGGTTCAGCCATTATCGCGTAAAAAGATAACAAAATACAGAGAGACAGACAGACAGACAGACAGACATACAAACAAAAATTTCAAAAAAACGATTTTCGGTTTCAGGGTGGTTAATTATATACAATTAGGACCAATTATTTTTGGAAAATCGAAAATTACCAGAAAAATTTCGGCTACAGATTTATTATTAGTAGCCTATAGATTTACAGAATACAGTCCGTTTAAAATACTAGCATTACTTAGCATTTAATAGGGAACGGATTTTTAGGTACCAGAATGATATTTCCCAAGTCGAGAGTTAATGTTGTAGTTTATTGTTTGTTCATAACTGCTATGAACATTAACTAACGAAAACAAATAAGGAATTAATAACGTAAATATTAACTGGATTAAATTTCAATTGAACACTTCGTACCAAGCGATAAAGACATGCCGTGCCTCTACCGCTTGCGCCACCCAGGCCGCCTGAATTTCAATGCACGTTTGCCTGTCGCTAACGTTAGCGAGACTAGAAAGTCAAGAGCGCCTGCAGGATAGGCAATCTTCAGAAGTCCACGTACGATGAAAGCAATAAAGTTAAGCGGTGAGAATGCATACGAACGTCCATCTCTGATGGATAGCAAGAAGTGATGCGTGCAATCTCGCCAACTATTATTGCATGATTCAAATTTCTTTGTAAGGACATTATCTCGAAACAAACCACTTCATGGAAAATAAGAACACATTTATTAATTCAATAATTATATGCTGATAGAATGCTTTTTACACTATATTTCAACTTAATCCAAGGTTGCTCTTAGAAAAATAATCTGAATTCTCTGTAATAACAAAAATTCTTCTTTGCTATTATGCAAGAAATTGAAAATCCGGCAGACCCTGTATTTGCTGGCCCTGTGTCGGAAACTCGCTTTGATGTGTACGAACTGAGAGACTCATTAGTACGAACACAGATCCCGTGGGTCTCCGCCCTCACTTCATTCATATTTGACCAAAATAGGTTTGTGCCTTGCTTGGAACTGCTCTCAATCTCATCTCTTCTCTCTGGGGGAACCCAGACAGTTACAGTGTGGGCGTATGCCCGCTTGCACCACGCATGGAGACCATGTAGGCCTGCTGCAGGGACAGGCACTAATTGCAAACTCGTAGCTTAGATAAAATAACCGGGATTTTATTTTCGTTTGCATGTCCACCACCACATCGGGAGCCTGCCTGCTAATAAATACAAAATAATTATTCTAAAAGGATAACGCGTACGGAATGTGCTTCTAGAACAGCCGATTTTAACCTAAATTGGGCTTCTATTATAAAGTTTCAAATACCGACATCGCATCGGCTCCTAAAATTTTATTTCTTTATTTCTTTATTAATTTATTTATTTACTTATTTCTTTATTTCTTTCTTTATTTATTTACTTACTTCTTTACTTGTTTCTTTCTTTCTTTACTTGCTTGTTTCTTTCTTTCTTTACTTGTTACTTTCTTTCTTTACTTGTTTCTTTCTTTCTTTACTTGTTTCTTTCTTTCTTTACTTGTTTCTTTCTTTCTTTACTTGTTTCTTTCTTTCTTTACTTGTTTCTTTCTTTCTTTACTTGCTTGTTTCTTTCTTTCTTTACTTGTTTCTTTCTTTTTTTCTTTCTTTACTTGTTTCTTTCTTTCTTTCTTTACTTGTTTCTTTCTTTCTTTACTTGTTTCTTTCTTTCTTTCTTTACTTATTTCTTTCTTTCTTTACTTGTTTCTTTCTTTCTTGACTTGTTTCTTTCTTTCTTTCTTTACTTGTTTCTTTCTTTCTTTACTTGTTTCTTTCTTTCTTTCTTCACTTATTTCTTTCTTTCTTTACTTGTTTCTTTCTTTCTTTCTTTACTTGTTTCTTTCTTTCTTTACTTGTTTCTTTCTTTCTTTCTTTACTTATTTCTTTCTTTCTTTACTTGTTTCTTTCTTTCTTGACTTGTTTCTTTCTTTCTTTCTTTCTTTACTTGTTTCTTTCTTTCTTGACTTGTTTCTTTCTTTCTTTCTTTCTTTACTTGTTTCTTTCTTTCTTTACTTGTTTCTTTCTTTCTTTACTTGTTTCTTTCTTTCTTTCTTTACTTATTTCTTTCTTTCTTTACTTGTTTCTTTCTTTCTTTCTTTCTTTACTTACTTCTTTCTTTCTTTACTTGTTTCTTTCTTTCTTTCTTTCTTTACTTGTTTCTTTCTTTCTTTCTTTCTTTACTTGTTTCTTTCCTTCTTTCTTTACTTGTTTCTTTCTTTCTTTCTTTCTTTACTTATTTCTTTCTTTCTTTACTTGTTTCTTTCTTTCTTTACTTGTTTCTTTCTTTCTTTCTCCACTTATTTCTTTCTTTCTTTCTTTCATTACTCATTTCTTTCTTTCTTTACTTGTTTCTTTCTTTCTTTACTTGTTTCTTTCTTTCTTTCTTTACTTGTTTCTTTCTTTCTTTACTTGTTTCTTTCTTTCTTTACTTGTTTCTTTCTTTCTTTACTTGTTTCTTTCTTTCTTTACTTGTTTCTTTCTTTCTTTACTTGTTTCTTTCTTTCTTTACTTGTTTCTTTCTTTCTTTCTTTACTCGTTTCTTTCTTTCTTTACTTGTTTCTTTCTTTCTTTTCTTTAATTGTTTTATCTTTCTTTCTTTTCTTTAATTGTTTTATCTTTCTTTACTTGTTTCTTTCTTTCTTTACTTGTTTCTTTCTTTCTTTACTTGTTTCTTTCTTTCTTTACTTGTTTCTTTCTTTCTTTCTTTCTTTACTTGATTCTTTCTTTCTTTACTTGCTTGTTTCTTTCTTTCTTTACTTGCTTGTTTGTTTGTTTCTTTCTTTACTTGTTTCTTTCTTTCTTTCTTTACTTGTTTCTATCTTTCTTTACTTGTTTCTTTCTTTCTTTCTTTACTTGTTTCTTTCTTTCTTTCTTTACTTGATTCTTTCTTTCTTTACTTGCTTGTTTCTTTCTTTATTTACTTGCTTGTTTGTTTGTTTCTTTCTTTACTTGTTTCTTTCTTTCTTTACTTGTTTCTTTCTTTCTTTCTTTACTTGTTTCTTTCTTTCTTTCTTTACTTGTTTCTTTCTTTCTTTACTTGTTTCTTTCTTTCTTTACTTGTTTCTTTCTTTCTTTACTTGTTTCTTTCTTTCTTTACTTGTTTCTTTCTTTCTTTACTTGTTTCTTTCTTTACTTGTTTCTTTCTATACTTGTTTCTTTCTTTCTTTACTTGTTTCTTTCTTTCTTTACTCGTTTCTTTCTTTCTTTTCTTTACTTGTTTCTTTCTTTCTTTGCTTGTTTCTTTCTTTACTTGTTTATTTCTTTCTTTACTTGTTTCTGTCTTTCTTTCTTTACTTGTTTCTTTCTTTCTTTCTTTACTTGATTCTTTCTTTCTTTACTTGCTTGTTTCTTTCTTTCTTTACTTGCTTGTTTGTTTGTTTCTTTCTTTACTTGTTTCTTTCTTTCTTTCTTTCTTTACTTGTTTCTTTCTTTCTTTCTTTACTTGTTTCTTTCTTTCTTTTTCTTTCCTTCTTTACTTATTTAGTTACTTACTTATTTATGTATTTATTTATTTATTTAATACTTTACACCTGAGCTACATTAGGCATTGCAGCCCGAAAGAGCAGAAGCTCGTGCTCGGGCGCAGTTCAGATCAGTCTGATCAAATTGAATCACAATGTTTAAAAATATACAGAACATTTGTTTATTCTACGTATGGAGTCCAAATTCAACACTAGGATAATAGTAAATTATTTTAGTAGTTTTGACACTAAAGGTGAAAGCGAACGTTTTCAGTAATCTTGTATCCCTATCAAAAAGTGTGTGCAATAAACATGAGGACAATATATGTGATGTATATAGTGTAGAATTTCTGTAAGAACTCTAAATTGAATTAGAATAATGGCAAGTTATTTTAGTAGTTTGAACACTAAGGGTGAAATCCAATGTGTTCAATAATATTTTATTACTAATCACTTAGGGTGCTATGCATAGACATTTCGCTAGCCCGCGCTACGAGCGTGCTAAACTAGCCCCGGCTATCGACTGGTTACTTGTACAGGATTCATATCATATCGCTAACACTGGTTCATGAATACGAAAAACGTTAGTTCGCTGATCATCCACCGGAAGCCCGCGCTAAGAATGTCTATCAATATGGTCCTAAGTGTATGCAAAAATATGCGGAGAAGTATATTAGATGTCTTTAAGAGACTGAGTTACATCAGGTAGGCCTACTACTTTATACCACTACATTTTCTGTTCACCACAAATGAGATCTGGAATGCAAAACGCTATACATAAATTGTTTTGGTTGCTGAAGTTGGACCGTTAACTAAATTTCCTTAATGCCAACTTTTGTCTGACCAAAAATATGGATTACCCAACAAATTTAATTTATACAGATTTTAATGTATTGCTTATTGAAGAAATTTATAAATATAGTTTACTGACTTACTACCACAGAAATCAAATAGAACATAAATCTAATCGACATGAATATCGTACTCGAAGACAAAAGTCTACTTTCCCATTAATTGAGCCTAAATGTCATACAAGTGCAGCTCTTAAACATGGTGCTAGTTTCGGCCCAAGACTTTATAATAAAATTACAAACCATTTTCCAAATTTGAAATATTTTAAAATTGAAGCTTTTAAAAAAGAAATTTATAAAATTATCCATGATATACTACTAGGTTCAAAAAGTTCCCGGAATTTTACTACCATTTTTCGTATTAATATATAACAAGGGATATTATACATTTGTTTTGTTGGTAACATTCATGATGTCATTTCCTTAAAGTTTGTTGATAATGGCAATTATTGGTTTTGAGTTGTAGGCATTTGTTTATCATAGTGTTTTGTTTGTTCGTCGCATTTTGTAATTATGTCCACAGAGCAAAGTACAAACATCAAGTTCTGTGTTTTGCTGGGGACATGATCAGTATGGCTGATGAAGATGGTGATTTCTTAAACAAAATGAAACTGGTGCTACTTGTACGACCCAGTCCCTAAACGACAGTCATCTGAGTGGAAATCGAAAACATCTCCTCGGAAGCAAAAATTTCCTAGGGACACTTCCAAAGGCAAAGTTATTTTAAATGTTATGTTTTATTTAACGACGCTCGCAACTGCAGAGGTTATATCAGCATCGCCGGATGTGCCGGAACTTTGTCACGCAGGAGTTCTTTCATATGCCAGTAAATCTACTGACATGAGCCTGTCGCATTTAAGCACACTTAAAGCAAAGTTATTTTGGAAGTTTTCTTCGACTCTCAGGGTCTCATGCACCATGAGTTCATTCCAGAAGGTCGTACTGTAACGAAAGAATTGTACGTAGAAACCCTCCGTCGCCTCTGGGACGCAGTGAGAAGGAAACGTCCAGAAAAGTGGGTAGAAAACAACTGGTTCCTTATGCATGACAATGCACCTGCTCATCGCGCAATTATTGTAAAGAATTTTCTTGCCAGGCACAACATAACTGCTTTGGATCACTCACCATACTCTCCTGATCTCTCACCACCTGATTACTTTCTGTTTCCCCGTCTGAAAAGTCATCTGAAAGGACGGAGATTCAATGCTGAAGAGGTTATCGCAAACGCGACGAGAGAACTAAGACGGGTTTCACAAAATGGCTTCCAGGCCTGCTTCCAGGAACTCTACACGCGTTGGCAAAAGTGTGTTGTTGCGGAAGGCAACTATTTTGAAGGGAATGCTGTAGAATAGTGTTTAAGGTACGTTGTTTCTATGATGCTAGCAAATTCCGGGAACTTTTTGAACCTAGTATGTATAATATTAACAAATGTATTTTTTTACCTTTTATTTCTGTCGACTATATTCATGTTTTTATTGACTATCACTGGCTTCTGTCGGATTGTCAATTTATATTAATGTGTATTTTCTCTCTTTTTCTCTTTCTTCTTTTTTCTTGCTCTTGTGTTGTATTTATTGGTTTGAATTAAGTTACTTACTGTATTTAGTAAACTGTCCTGTAAATTTGATGTTATATTATTGACTAAGACCACACCGTACACGACCCTGGCTCTTACGGTAGTGGCTAGAAACATTTTTGTTTTATAAATGTAATTTGTACTCACAAGCTAGCTAGTTAAATAATAGTACATTATGCAACGAGCCTATAATGATAGTAATTAAGAAGCGAGTATGGATGTTTATGAAACGAGCGCAAGCGAGTTTCATAATTTTCATACGAACTTCTTAATTACCATTATAGGCGAGTTTCATACGACTTTTTATGCTCGACCATATTTCTAACTTGAAATTATTCAGATGTAACTTATACATTTTATTTGTATCTGACAAGATCGGAAGTGACCTTGTTCTAGGTCGTGAATTGTGACATGTGCGCAGACGCGAAAGTATTGATTTTTTCCGAGGAACAATAATGTCATTGACCTTGATGTATAATCCCGTTAAACTTGATAATATTATAATATTATAACCTTGATTATTGAATTCGACATTGAAAAACGAGATGACAAATTGAATTTATTTGAATATTATTTACAATTAACGCTAATTATTATAGTAACAGAACATAACCTTCTGCGACAGTATTTGATTTCAGCCTCCGTGACTTTTCGCTAATTCTCTTTCGATTGCATATCCGAGAATAATCGATACTTGCGGCTTTATAACGGTACAAAGCTGACTTGTCATTGGCTGAACACATGTAAGCTGAGTTATCATTGGCTGAAGACCTGTACTTTAATGAGTAGGTGTACTTTAATGACATGCATTAAAGGACTGCTATCAGGTGTATAATTAGTACATTTAGGCATGGTCGAGCATAAATAAATTATTAATTAATTTAATAAATAAGACGCCGATATAATTGTAATTAAGTCTGTTCACTCAAGAGGGCAGTGTACTGATCCGAACAAGTGTAAAATCCGTGGCGCTACAGCCCACGAAGAGCTAGGATCGACCAGCCGGCTGCTGCCCTCACGTACACATACCGAAGCAGAGGTGAACGATCATCCAACCAGAATGGAGGTATCGTGTGGTTAGCACGATGATCCCCCCCAGCCGTTATAGCTGGTTTGCGAAACCGGATTTTCGCTACCTATCGCAGCTCCCCAAGTGCATCACGATGCTGGGTGGGCACCGGTCCCATACATTGGCCGAAATTTCATGAGAAAATTTCTTCCCCCATGGGGATTCGAACCAGCGCGCATTCCATAATGCGAGTACTAGGCAGGATGTCTTACACCACGACGCCACGACGCGGGAATTCTTTATCAAAACGGAAAATTATTTTTTGTCAGATGAAATTTCTGGATATTTAAAGGACAAAACTGAAATATTTTCAATCGTTTATTACCATATTACACTGCTCTATTAAACTGACTGAATATATTGGGAATTAATTCAGTAGATTTTGTGAAACACGCTATGAAATGTTTCATATAAAACAACTTTTTGTCGAAAAGGAAGCAAACACGAGAAAAATAATTGTATTAAAAGTTTTTGTTTGACATATCTCAAAGAATAACCCCCTGACGGTTCAGTCTGTATAAGTGATTTAGCTCTGTTTATGAAGTGAATGGGCCCAGCAACTAAATACAGCGGATTTAGGATTTTGCGATTAGAACAGAGTAGAGAGATAGGGATAGAAGAAATGAGAGCTAAGTGGTGAAGCCCTCCAATAAAATTCAAGTTATACTGCTGGAGATCATAAATAACTGAAGAAGAGAGCCAAATAATGTTTCTGTCAAAATTTTTCCAGAAAAAAATTGTATTTTGTAAGTCAAATTATTTGTAAAAGAGAATATACAGGCATTATATAAGTTGCCTTGCCCGATACGTGCGCTCGATCAGTCGTTTGTTACTCTGCTGTGTATTAGTATGTGTTGGGTGCAAGATCATTGACAATAACATTTACGTTCAGTGGAAATGTTAAAAATAATTAAACTACAGTAGAGCATCGATTATCCGAATATCGATCTACCGAAACATCGATTAAACGAAAGCGTTCCAGTCGGCAAATTCAAATTTGCGCGCGCACAATGTAGAAGTTTCGCTGGCGCTGTTTGCGAGATTTAGGGTGGAATTCATAGTCGTCACTTATAAAATGAGTGAACCCTTAAGCAATAAGTGTTTGCTTATAATAAGGGAACCCTTAAGTCAATTCCGAATTCATAGACAACACTTATTTTCACGTAATGAGTGCTCACTTACAGCTGCCGGACATGACGTCATAACAAAAGCTGCCTCTCATTGAACTAATCGAAAGCAGCTCTGCATGTGGAGTTGCTATAACAACGAGTTATCAATATTATTGTACTGAATAGTTATATACAGCAATAGTTTCATGATATGTTAAATTCTAGTTTCATGTTAGTCATAGTTATAATCAGATACCCTACTAATTGGAACACGTGTTCTGTAGTAGTGAATTTCTTAAATAAATAAATTAAGCCTATTAGGCTTACCATATAATTCTGTATATTGAATTTATTAACGTAGTGTTATATTTACTCTGTAATTTGCCAATTACAGCTACAGTTTACATTTTTGGTTATGGTATCTATACTTAACTCTTTTTAATTTATTTTTATTTGCTATTTTTCATAACTGTGTCTTTTATTTAGGTAGTATCTACTTCTTTTTTTTTAATTTTTAATATGTAATTACACTTGTATCTTGCATTTGTATCTGTTCTATCTCTTTTTTCATGTTATATGCAATTCTATGTTTTTTCCAGAGGCTTCTCAATGTCTCTAACATACTTTTTTGGAACACGTATATTTTCCTCATTTCGTTCAAGAAAGTCCACAAAATGCTCAAAATCATTCTCAGTATCCATTTTGAAAATGAGTGGTCACTTAAGGGTACAGATCAGCTCACTTAAGTAATCACTCATTATGTGATTGAGGGACCACTATGAATTAGAAATAAGTATAAGTAACCACTTAAGGGTTCACTCATTTATAAGTGACGACTATGAATTCCGACCTTAGCGACAAAAGAGTCTTTCAACTCAGAAGCAAAAAACAAAAAAAGTTCGACTTCTTTTTCTAAACTGTAGGCCTACTTTAATGCCATTTTGAACTTGTCAAACTAGGCTAGTCAGTTCTCTGTGTTATTTGTAAGACGTGTGATACAAAATAATACTGTATGTACAGTTTTGTGTTTCATATCAGTGTTTCTTTGTTTCATACTGCTCCTATGACAACAGTACAATTTTTCGTAAATGATCAGTTATCCGAAAAATCAGATATCCGAACAGCCTCCGTCCCTAATTGTTTCGGATAATCGATGCTCTACTATTGTATCAATCTTAAAAAAAAACATGGTATTTTACAAATTAAAAGTAAAATTATAAGAAAAAAATAAATTTCAGTATGCACTTTGTTCAGTAAGCCGATATGTACTGTATATAATTTTGGCAGTTTATATTGTGCACACCCGGTATACTTCCATGGACAGTCGTGCATGTATACAAGAACATTCTATTGAATAAATAATGATCACACATTTCTTTTGAGAACAACTTTAAAAGACAAAAAAATTGAAGTCCAATACTTCTACGCAACTTCATCAGTTTCAGGTTGCCTCGTGGGGAAGAATTCAGTTCCAACTGTGCCTGGCAGGAAGTGTGCAATTTTACTGGAGTTTCAGGAAATACGTCGAAGGAAGGAAGGAAGTTACGTACTGCGGGATCTTTTTCAGACTGCGTCTGGCAAGGGACAACAATTGTGTTTTATTTTTCAGAAATTGTAACAGCCGTCTCTAGCGTCAGTTAATAAGAAAGTACGTCAGCAGAGTCTCCCGGGAGCTGGGCTGCCTCTATGATTGATAGTTCCTCTCTTGATACTCTCCCAGTTTAAAAAAGTACCCGTCCATATTCCTCGAAACAGAAACAAATAAACAGAAAAAGTATAATGCCAGAAGTCTCCTTCCATACAACAGTACAGTACTCCCTCTCGTGTCTCTTCTCTTCCCTGCAAAGTGATGCGGTATATTACAAAAATGTCATTTTCATAAAAACAAAGAGAGCGAGAGAGAAAGAGAGAGAGATAGCAAATGATATGAGTCCTCATTACGGTGCATAGACTGAGAACGAGACGAAACTGTGTATACTATGAAGGATATAATTTTAATGAAAAATTCTTATGCAATAGAAAGAAATAACTATACAGCCTAGAAAAAAGTAACAAGAGATTTCTAAATCCCATTTATTATACGCTTTATATTTTGCGTTATTATCTCAATACATTTCTATCTGTTTCAATTAGATGATTATAAGAATTACATGATATGATAATCGCGGTGATAGAGGCGACGATCGTATTTAAGGAAACTACGATTGTGGTGCTGGAAATGATGGTCGTGATGGTGATGAAGATCGTGATGATTGAGGTGGTGATCATGGTGATGGAGGTGATGGTCGGGTGGTGATGAATGTGTTATCGTGATGGTATGGTGATAATGCAGGTGATAGCCGGTTGGGCCTGATGGTGTTCTTGGTGATGGTCACGATGATAGTGGTGATGATCGTAGTGATCAAGGTAATGATCATGGTGAATGACGTCATCACCGTGACGAATGAAGTCATGATCGATGTGATTGAGGTCATGGTCGATGTGATTAAGTCATGATCATGGAAAATGGGGTCATGATCGATGTGATTGAGGTCATGATCGATGTGATTGAGGTCATGATCGTGGAAAATGGGGTCATGATCGATGTGGCTGAGGTCACGATCGATGTGATTGAGGTCGTGATCGACGTGATTGAGGTCATGATCGACGTGTTTGAGGTCATGATCGATATGACTGAGGTCATGATCGATGTGATTGAGGTCATGATCGATGTGACTGAGGTCATGATCGATGTGATTGAGGTCATGATCGATGTGATTGAGGTCATGATCGGTGTGATTGAGGTCATGATCGATGTGATTGAGGTCATGATCGACGTGACTGAGGTCATGATCGATATGATTGAGGTCATGATCGACGTGTTTGAGGTCATGATCGATGTGACTGAGGTCATGATCGACGTGATTGAGGTCATGATCGATGTGATTGAGGTCATGATCGATGTGATTGAGGTTATGATCGTGGCAAATGAGGTCATGATCGACGTGTTTGAGGTCATGATCGATGTGATTGAGGTCACGATCGATGTGATTGAGATCATGATCATGGCAAATGAGGTCATGTAATGGAGGTGGTGATAGTCATTATGCTCGTGATGATGGAGGTGATGGTCACGATGAACGTGATGATGGAGGTGGTGTTCGTGGTGATGGATGTCATGATCGTGCTAATAAACGTGAAAGTAATATGATGCTGATGATGATCGTGGTCATGGAGGTAATAGTCGGGTGGTAATTTGTGGTGACGGAGGTGATAGTGGACTGGTGATAATCATAATGATCCTGTGTTAGATGTTGATTATGATAGTAGTGGTGGAGATGGTCTTGATTGTGATTATAGGGATGATCGCAGTGGTGGTGAGGATCATCGTGGTAATGATGTTCGTAGTGGTAGTGCTGGTAATCGTGGTAGTGCTGGTGATCGTGTTGGTAATCGTGGTAGTGCTGGTGATCGTGATGGTAATCGTGGTAGTGCTGGCGATCGTGTTGGTAATCGTGGTAGTGCTGGCGATCGTGTTGGTAATCGTGGTAGTGCTGGTGATCGTGTTGGTAATCGTGGTAGTGCTGGTGATCGTGATGGTAATCGTGGTAGTGCTGGTGATCGTGTTGGTAATCGTGGTAGTGCTGGCGATCGTGTTGGTAATCGTGGTAGTGCTGGTGTTCGTGATGGTAATCGTGGTAGTGCTGGTGATCGTGTTGGTAATCGTGGTAGTGCTGGTGATCGTGATGGTAATCGTGGTAGTGCTGGTGATCGTGATGGTAATCGTGGTAGTGCTGGTGATCGTGTTGGTAATCGTGGTAGTGCTGGTGATCGTGATGGTAATCGTGGTAGTGCTGGCGATCGTGTTGGTAATCGTGGTAGTGCTGGTGATCGTGTTGGTAATCGTGGTAGTGCTGGTGATCGTGTTGGTAATCGTGGTAGTGCTGGCGATCGTGTTGGTAATCGTGGTAGTGCTGGTGTTCGTGATGGTAATCGTGGTAGTGCTGGTGATCGTGTTGGTAATCGTGGTAGTGCTGGTGATCGTGATGGTAATCGTGGTAGTGCTGGTGATCGTGATGGTAATCGTGGTAGTGCTGGTGATCGTGTTGGTAATCGTGGTAGTGCTGGTGATCGTGTTGGTAATCGTGGTAGTGCTGATGATCGTGTTGGTATTCGTTTTAGTGCTGGTGATCGTGGTAGTGGTGGTGATCATGGTAGTCTAGTAATCGAGATAGTGCCACAATCTTGTTGGTTATAATGGTCATGGTGACACTGTTCCATAACCTCAATTGGAGTGACCTAGTTCATGCATTGACCTAAAGAACCGAAGAGTTTGGTCGACCCTCGTTCACTGACACACAAAATCGCTGGACACGGAATAACGTTGTTTAATAGAGCCGATTCACTCAATGTCAGCAACCCTGCACCTCAGTCCCCTGGGGCGTGGGATGAGAGCACACATTCATTTTCTAGAGTGCAGCCACCACCCACGCACAGACAGGAGCAAAGAGCATCAGCGACAATGACCCGCAGGGAGATGGGGGGCTCCTCAGACGCGATAAAACGCTTTGAAAGGGGTTTCATGTTCTGAATTAATCGGCATCCCCCGCAAGGGGTGCAGAAACGGTACATCATACACATGTGCATACACTATGCGATTAAATTTTACATTCTCTCTTGATGTTTTGCAATTTTTAGTCCATATCTTTAAACTACTAAGATTAATTCACAGAAATACACCAGAAATAGTAAACATAATATGCGAATTATTCTAGTACAAGTGACTATCAGCCGCGTGTGAGTTAAAAACTTGTGTTGTCCTTGAAAAAAAAATACATTCCTCCGGGCCGGATTTGAACCAGCAACCTGAGTGCGGTTCCATGGATAAATATATAATAGGATGCGAGACTGCGGTCAGCACCATCTGGCGGCAGGGGGCTGAAATAAGATGATCAGCGCCCAACGTCGTAGGTGGTGAATATTAGAACTACGTGTTGGGTACATTACCCAGAGTTCTCTATTTTATTCATTCGAACCTATTTACATTTCAATTCATAGAATCATATTTTTGTAAAAGGCAAGGGTCTAAGAGAGCTGGTACTTTGACTAAAAACATCTTAAAAAAATCCATTCGAGATATTGCTCGAGGAACAAGATGGCAGACAGAAACTTGTTAATAAGTGGACATAAAGTAATACTACGTGTGTGTGTATAAACAGTGATGTTTATGGACGTTGTAAAAATAGCGTTGTTGAATGTATTGTAAAGTAATAGTAATATAATAAATTGAACTATCTAAGTAGTTCTTGCAGACTTTTCCATTGCTCTGTACAATAAATACCCAAAGAATACAATCCCAATTATCTAACCTTTTGCTTTATTTTTTGTCTCTGTCTGGTTATATTTTAATTGGGTAGTGTAAAATAGATCGTCTCTTTTATCTTCCTATTGGCTCCGGTAAGAATTTTCAGTAGAAGATGCTGTGAGGAATAGAAATGTAAATGTGTTATTTTAAAGTAACCGTACCCGTGCGCTCCGCTGCACCCGTTAGAAATAAATATAAAGTAATTACATAATTAAAACAGGACGTTTGATTCAGGGAACATTCGTGTTTGATAGAAGGATAAATAGTTTAATATGTTACTTAATTTAAATTGTATTTAAATAATTAAAATGCGATCATTTTGGACCAGAGACACTCATTTGGTGCAATGACAATTCCTTTAACATGTTTCTTATTTGTTATTACACGCAATAGTTTAATGAAGATTGAAATCATTTAGATTTAATGTGTACATTTTATTTTACTTGTTATAGGTTTCCATTGACTTATGGTAATAACTTAATTTTAACCCTTGTTTCTACGTATTCAGTAAATGGCGCTTGGCCCACTATGGTTGTGAACCCTTCAAATAACTTAAATTATATTATATAATATGTAATATTATATTATATATTATATTATATTATACTATATTAAGTTACTGTAATAACATTATAGCTTTATGTCCATATAGAGAAACTACACTTTCCAATGGTGAAATAATAATTAATTATACAAATCGGTTAATTTAGCTTCCGATATTACTTCATACAAACACAGAAACATTCTCTGTAGGCTATCTTTCATAGCTTTCGATTGTTGCTGTCCAAGGCCCCTTATAGACGAAGTCATTTGTTTTTTAATTCATTACACTGTCTTAGATGGCAGTTATTTTAATTTTAAACCTCATTTATCTCATTAAATATCAGTCCTATCAAACATTTTCAAGGAATAAAACGTATCGCAAATTATTTTTAAAGAAACTTTTGTTATGTAACATTTTTCACAAAAATCAATAATAAGCGAGATATTTCGATTTATTTAATTCAGACCCCCTTATAACCCCCCTTTCAAATAATGTATTTTCAATGCCATATAGTCTAAAATCTAAGTTACAACGAACTTAATTTATATTCCAATTTTCATCGAAATCCGTTCAGCCATTATCGCGTGAAAAGGTAACAAACATACAGACAGACATACAAACAAAAATTTCAAAAAAGCGATTTTCGGTTTCAGGGCGGTTAATTATATATGTTAGGACCAATTATTTTTAGAAAATCGAAAATTACCAGAAAAATTTCGGCTACAGATTTATTATTAGTATAGATTGGGTTAGTTTTGAATATCGATGAGGGGGGAGGGAATACTTTCTGCACAGTTTAACATTTTCGTCACCAGGTACGCTGCTAATGCATGGAGTAATTAGTTACTCTTTTCGCTACTTGATGCGCTGCTAGATGTAATGAACGCCCCTCCTCCCAACAGGTGGCAGCAAGATCAATTTCTACAACAGCGCCTCTAGTATGTGTTACGGGAAGCTCAGTAAGTTTCACATCCTATTATATATTTATCCATGGCGGTACAGTGAATATCATCGGAGCGGAATGGACTCTCATCCTGATGGCGAGGCAGTTAATATAGTCGCAGCGAGTACGAAGCTAGACATGTGCGTCAGATAATATCGTCGGAGCCATGGGATACCTCTACAGTCTACCTAGCGAATAGGGATTATAAAGAATGGACACTGAGCGAATTTTCCTGTGTTTTGTTTCTCTGTGCGCCAGCGTTTAGTTCCACTTTCAAGCGCTAGAGGTTAGTGTAATCGAGTATAGGCTAAGATAATAATTGAGAATAGAGATGAGACACAGGATTCAAACATCGCCTACCTTATTGCATAATCCAGTAACGCTTTGCTTCAAATAAATTCAAGTTAACAGCTTTTCCTTATTTCTCAGTGAAAAACTAGTTGTAATAATAATTTGTTTATATTTCAGATATAATGAATTATATTATAAAATAATATAATACCTTATAAAATTAAGTATCGAATTCGTATAATACTTACTTACAAATGGCTTTTAAGGAACCCGAAGGTTCATTGCCGCCCTCACATAAGCCCGCCATCGGTCCCTATCCTGTGCAAGATTAATCCAGTCTCTATCATCATATCCCACCTCCCTCAAATCCATTTTAATATTATCCTCCCATCTACGTCTCGGCCTCCCCAAAGGTCTTTTTCCTTCCGGCCTCCCAACTAACACTCTATATGCATTTCTGGATTCGCCCATGCGTGCTACATGCCCTGCCCATCTCAAACGTCTGGATTTTAAGTTCCTAATTATGTCAGGTGAAGAATACAATGCGTGCAGTTCTGTGTTGTTTAACTTTCTCCATTCTCCTGTAACTTCATCCCGCTTAGCCCCAAATATTTTCCTAAGCACCTTATTCTCAAACACCTTTAACCTATGTTCCTCTCTCAGAGTGAGAGTCCAAGTTTCACAACTATACAGAACAACCGGTAATATAACTGTTTTATTAATTCTAACTTTCAGATTTTTGGACAGCAGACTGGATGATAAGAGCTTCTCAACCGAATAATAACAGGCATTTCCCATATTTATTCTGCGTTTAATTTCCTCCCGAGTGTCATTTATATTTGTTACTGTTGCTCCAAGATATTTGAATTTTTCTACCTCTTCGAAGGATAAATCTCCAATTTTTATATTTCCATTTCGTACAATATTCTGGTCACGAGACATAATCATATACTTTGTCTTTTCGGGATTTACTTCCAAACCGATCGCTTTACTTGCTTCAAGTAAAATTTCCGTGTTTTCCCTAATCGTTTGTGTATTTTCTCCTAACATATTCACGTCATCTGCATAGACAAGAAGCTGATGTAACCCGTTCAATTCCAAACCCTGCCTGTTATCCTGAACTTTCCTAATGGCATATTCTAGAGCGAAGTTAAAATGTAAAGGTGATAGTGATAGGTGATAGGTGATAGGTGATCAAATTCGTATAATATTTGTATCTAATATAATACAGGCTATCAAATCATTACATATTTTAATTGTTGTTGGGGTCAACGTCTCAACTCTCATTATAAAGGAACTCTAGAGTCTAGACATTACAGTTAATGACGGATTTATTATTTTATGGATCCAATTTATTTTATTTGAGTACAGTTGGTAGAGCAGCTGGCTACGGACTGAAAGGTCCGGGGTTCGATCCCAGGTGGTGACAGGATTTTTTCACGTTGCCAAACTTTCAGAACGGCCCCGAGGTTCACTCAGCCTCCTATAAAATTGAGTACCGGGTCTTTCCCGGGGGTAAAAGGCGGTCAGAGCGTGGTGCCGACCACACCACCTCATTCTAGTGCCGAAGTCATGGAAAGCATGGGGCTCTACCTCCATGCCTCCCAAGTGCCTTCATGGCATGTTACGGGGATACCTTTACCTTTTACCTTTTACATAATGTACCTAGATGTATTAATTATATGTGTTATATTTCCGTTGTGTCGACTGCTAGCTGCTGTGATGTCAGCGCCAACTCTAGAGAGAAAGCAGAATCTCACGCTTTAGCTGGCTTGAAGGTCATTGAAATCGGTCCGGCTACATCAAAGGTACCGACGGGAAGTGTCCATTCTTTATAATCCCTATTCGCTGGTCTACCGCTCTACCAAGTGAGATGAGTTAAAATATTATGTCGATCTCACTTGAGGTTAGCTACCGCCTCTCATCAAAGGACTGTTGGTAAAACTGCTTCAGCTATAGTCGCGCTAGTATGACAGGACAAATCTAAAGAGCTGATCGTTTTTATTTTACTTTAATTGGTTATTTTACGACACTTTATCTATTTCTATGATTATCTAGTGTCTGAATGATATGAAGGTGATAATGCCGGTGAAATGAGTCCGGGGTCCAGCGCCGAAATTTACCCAGCATTTGCTTTTAATGATTTGAGGGAAAACCACGGAAAAATCCCGAGCGTTACACGGACAGGCATGCTAACCGTTACACCACCTGACTGTTTTAGATGACTTCAGAGATTCAGTAAATTTCATTTAGAAAGACATATTGTAACTTCATACTCGTATTGTGATTCGAGGTAATTTTAAATTACAACTTCTCAGACTTATAATTTACATTACAACAAACCTAACTTTTTATTGAGATTCACTTGACTCTGTCATCTACACTAAGAGGTACTGATTTGTAGTTAGCCTGAAACCTTCGCTACAAAATAATGCAAAAGTCGTCACCATAGTAAAGAGTTTGTTGCATGATAAACATTTACTCCATATTTTGTGATAAATTGTTTATCCCATTCCCTTTTGTGAATTTCTTAGAGAAACGGAACCAGATAAAAATTCAATTTAGATAAAATTGATTATGGATCGATAATCAAGTTCATCTGATCTTGTGATTCTATTTATATGCTGAATTGTACGTAGGGATTGCCCGTGAATGATGGACATTGGCTATTACAGCAAGCTGTCTACAATGCAGTTTGTCATGGAGGCAAATGTGTAACAGCTGGCGAGTTGATCCGAGCAGACAGGATAAAGGGAACAATATGCTAGCTCGCATAGTCACAGGTGGTGAGTCTTGGATGCGTCATCAGGAACTAGAGACAATGTGTACATTAATGTTCAGATCAAGTCACAAATGATATACTCGTAAATGAATTCCGCCATCTTGCAGCTGCTGCTTCTTTGTTTCACTTGTGCAAACATCGATAATACTGCCATCTAGCGGTTACAGCTTCAGGCGTCTCATTAAAAAATACAGGGACATCATTTTATTTTTACTTGCATTTTTATTGTACCTGCATTTCTGAATGTACTTCACTCTCACCCCTTCACTAATGTCCTTGCTCCCGTCAGACACACAAACTTAAGGCCGCTGTTGCATTCGAAGTCTTCAAGCAGTTAAGTAAACACTGCAGCGTATAGTGTGTTTCATAAATATGATTGCGTTTTCTATAGAAGAAAGAACCTATATTAATAATAACGTACTAAAAAATTATATTGAAGAAACGATAAATTAAATTTCTGAGAATATGCTTCAAAATGTTTTTAATAATATGCGTACTGAATTGAAGCCTGCATTGTAATGAACGGCAACCATTTTCAACAATTTGTTTAAAAATTCAGATTAGGTTTTTTTGAATTGAGGTGGCTAGAAGCAAAGGAATGCTAGTGACATTTGTAATAACATGAGTTAAGTGCATCCAGTGTAAGCAAAAGTATCTAAAATTTTAGTGGCAAAGGGATATTTTAATCGCATCATACATTAAAATTTAAATAAAAATTTCACCGATTTTACGAAAGCTCAAATATTTAAACTCCATTTTTTCAAAAGTAACTTAAGTGCACTTACAGCCCTTTACTTATGACCCCCTCAATTTAAATGCTCTCTCTATATTGTATGTTAACACCAATAATTAATATGCTAAATAAAGTAGACATTACATAACGAACATAGCCGCCTGAAAAGTTCAGTTTTTGAAAAAAAAATGTTACTACTCTACTGTATTTTGATAAATCCCGTAAAAGTGATGATCAAACTGAAAATCGTAATATCGTATTTCCCTACAACATAAATGGATACACTACTTTTCTCTTCTCCTATATCTAGTAAAATGATTTGTTTACATATCGCACAAGTAACATCAAACTCCTGTAATGGAAGGGGGCAACAGTGTTTCCGAGTATAGCCAGGTTAATGTTAAAAATGTTGGTAAAAATAAAGTGATATCCCTGTATATACCGGTACTTCAGTTTGTAAGTTACTGATTTCCCCTCGTCTTATCAACTACTGAAATTTGATCTACCGGGAATAATGGAGAACGCATTTTGGTTTTGTGAAAGAAATTCCGTGACACAAATGCAAGCACTTCTTCATATCCCGCACAATATACTGACTTTGTGGAACAAAGAAAGCCTTACTCTAGCCATATTGTCTACCACGTGTGCACTTGCTTTAGGTTTACCTGCTTCTTTATTTCCACGGCTTATATTGCACTTAGTATCAATAAATTACATGTCCAGAGATAAATGGCAGAGCCGAATTTACTCGTAAACTCCATAAACCAGCGATCAGGAACTGATTTGATTTGCTTTTCTGCAACCGGGAAATAGTCTTAATATCCCGTAGAACTATTTCTGCGTCCGATTTATTTTCAATATCCGCCGACATGATCATATATCGGAATATTTTCTACGACTCTCCTGGCTCCGCTTGCAAGATCGACGATTAGTACATTCTCTTTGCCTGCTATATCGAATTATACATGATTCCACACCCAACTACCTTGCCTCTCGGTTTACTCTCCTATCTTCACATCATAATCGTAATACACGTTCACAGCACAATCTGTTGCTATCAATACCACGTCATCAGACATCTCTGTACTCAAGTTCTTTCTCAATAGCCATTGCCCGCTCATGGAATTCGCTGCCGCTGGAAATAAGGGGTAGTCTTAGTCCCCAGTTGTTTAAAATTAGGTTGTTTAGAAATATTTTAAATGCACAGAACTAGTTTTTAGGTATAATTTTTATTTATTATTATTATTTTACACAGTCATTACTTTATTTTTCCATTAACACTAATATCCAGGTAATTGTCATTGTCTCAATGTAACACGTGCTGTGCTGATCATACTAATTCTACTATTCCTTTAGTTGTGAGCTTATATTCATATGTATTAATTCTTTTTTTTTTCTTTTAACTTAATACTTGTATACTAGAATGTATTTTTCTGTTTGTGATTATGTATTCAGTCTCTTTTTTTAATTCCTATATATATTTTTTATTACTGTTATTTCAAAGTTAATACTGATTGTGTATATGTATTCAATCTCTCTTTTTTACTTAATTATGTTTATTACTATTTTTAAGTTCATATTTGTGTACCGGTATGTATTTTTTCTGTATGTAATTTGATCCTGGTTGAGTGGAAGAGAAGGCCTGATGGCCTTAATTCTGCCAGGGAAAGTAAAACTATTATTATTTCTACTGCCCGAGATTTGAACTAGTCACCAAATTTCTAAGCTGCCTACGGGTCTTCACTGGAATTTGCATGATCCAGACCAGTACAAGCGACCAATCTTTGAACCGAGGTGTTAACAACAGCGAAGCAACGGTAGTGACACTTTAATCCGGAGTAAGTGGCAAGCCCATGTGCGGTGGTAATAATAGGGCCTTCGATTTCCGTGGCTGCGGATTATGTTTGAAAGGGTGATATATTGCCTTCAATAATTAGCTGAAACTTTTGTGTGCCGTTGGACATTTGTTTGTTGCTGTGCATTAATGCCACGTTTGGTTTCGTTGGTGGGTGCAGCTAATAGGATTACGCCTACAACCTGTTGGGCAGACCCAGTTAATTCCCTCGTGATCAAGGATGACAAGTAACGCATTCCGACATTCTGGCAGGCTACAGCGTTTAAAACACAACGCACAACAGTTACAGTAGGAGAAAATATCTGTATTTTCTTTATTCAAATCGTTGCGTGTTCAATACTAAACCTAACAATTCAATTTGAATTTTTAATTCATCTTTGTAGATTATCCAATAAGTCGTATTATGATAAACGGGTAATGTGGTTTCAATGTTTCCGTCTTGACTTATTTATAATGTCAACCCAAAATATATTTTTGCCAACAAATTTTAATTGTTTTGTGAATGTTTTCCCCCTGTGTGGGCATCTTCAGAAAATACAGATATCTGTACATAATGTATATCATAGATAATTTGTATAAACAAAAGCCGCCCTAAATAAGGGTTCGATAGATCGGCCTACTAATCAATTCATAAAGAATAAGTAAACAAAACAATTTTGTGACACTTGGAAAGAAAAAGAAAAAAAAACATTAAGATAAGAAAACGTAGGAAATCATTTACAATAAAAATTTTGTTGGGTACAAATGATTACTAATTATAGATCCTATGGCATCAATCGTTGCATCAGAAATTTTATATTGTTTAAGTTGATTTAAAGTTTCACGTGGGATCGTGCCACGGGCACCGAACATGAGCCCAAAAACTGTCCAATGTGTGATGTGGTATTGTGCTCCAAGATGCTGACAACAAGGCTCATATATGACTTGTTTTTCACGACACACCTCTTGTGGCTGTTGCTCATGCATCTCGAAACGGATTGTGGGATCAAGAATGACACCCTTATCCTTCTGCCGATCAATTATGATATCAGCACGTCTAGTAGAGCCATCAGAAGAGACGCAACCAACCTCCTCATAAACCTCATAGGAAGCATTCTGACGGATTGAAGCTGCGATGAGAGAACGAACCGTATTATGTCTGTTTATTCGGAGCAATTCTCCATGATGGCAGAAACCCAAGACGTGAGGAAGCGTTTCTTGCTCGTCGCATCTTCTGCAACGGGTTGAGTCAAGAGTTCTACCAGGGAGAGTACGTACAGGTATTGTATTACAGTTCATCTTAATGGCTTGCGTCCACTGACTGCTCGAAAGTCCCTTTTTGGTTGAGATCCACAAATTACCTTTCTTCCAGTGAGAATAGGAAACAACTCCCAAACCTTTACTTTTCAATTTGCTCCATTGATGAAAAGAATCTTCACGCAATGCGTTTCTTAGTTTTTGAGAAGAAATACGTAATACATAATACATGTGACCAATTATACAAATATAAACTGAAAATTTTAAAAAGGCAATTAAAAACACTTTTAAAAATCTAACTGGAAGTACAGCAACAAGATCAATCAATAAGTAGAAGGAATATGCATATTTAATATCATACTGTGATCGTCTATTACAGATAGAGATTACAACCGGGCTATTGTGTGGGATCGATAAGCCGAATTGTTGTTATATGTGTAAAGACTCGTAGGTGGACACTTATTTGACAATAGGACGCGTAATTAAATGTGCATATTTTAACAAAGAATACTGTGACAGCGACGTGAGATTCGAACTCACGACCAGCGTCCCGCAAGAGAGCAGATCGCGCGTAAGCCGACACGGGCTCCACGGAGCACTGAGGGACGGCGCGCGGCGGAGAGAAGAGAGGGGAAAAGGCCTACGCGGCGAGGGAGTTTGCGCGCGCATCTGGTGCTGGCAGAGGAGAAGGATCTGGATTGTTCTCTGGAGTGCCATCTCTGGACACGCGTCGAACTTTCCAGGCTACGTCGCTGTGGTTATAAAAGAAGAAACGCGAGGGAACTCGGACAGTGTGTGATTCATGATTAGTTCAGTGAGTAAGCCAGTGAACAGAGCAAGCCAGCCAGTCTTGTGTACCGGAGTTCGACTTGAGTGTGCGTCCGCAACTATGTCAGCATGACACAGCCAGAGTTCGAGTGCAGTAGACCGCAGTTGGAGGGACCTGAGTTCGAGTACAGTGGACTGTCTCTGAAGGTCTGTGGTTCGAGATACTGTGAACTCTAGTGACTGAGCTAGAAGAACTGTGAACTGAGAACTGACAGTGCTGATTTGTAAATAGTGCTTTGTAAATATTAGTTAAGATTAACAGTTCATTGTTGTTCGTAATAGTCCAAGTAAATTGTCATTGTCGTCAGTGGAGTGCACTAACGAATACTGTGTTACTGTGAGGAGAGTAAATCCTATTGTTGGGATAATAAAGTTACATTGTTGTTTAGTTTAAAAATTTACAATACCATGAAAATATTTGCAAATCAATGAAGGTATATAGGGTCATGGTTAACTAATATGCTTCTGAAGCACGATCACAGTATGATATTAAATATGCATATTTTTTATACTTATTGATTGATCTTGTTGTTGTACTTCCAGTTAGATTTTTAAAAGTGTTTTAATTGCCTTTTTAAAATTTGAAGTTTCTATTTGTGTAATTGGTCACATGTATTATGTAATTTTGATATACATTGTGTACAGATATCTGTATTGTCTGAAGATGCCCACACAGGGCGGAAACGTTCACAAAATAATTAAAATGTGTTAACAAAAGTATTTTTTGGGATAACATTATAAATAAGTCAAGACGGAAACATTCAAACCAAATTACCCGTTCATCATAACAATTCAACTTACATCCTGTATACCTGTAGTGGACAAACTTATTCACAGGAGAGCTGAATGAAAAACTTTTCTTTCTTTTTGGCGAGATAAAGGTTTTTTTTTCTTCTTTCAATGTTCATTTTTTTTTAAATCTAAGAATGCTTGTTATGGACTGTCATGAACAAAATTCTGAAAGAAAAAAACACAATGCATGATACGTTGATTTTTAGTCAACTGTCCGAAGACAGGTTTGAACCTCATAAGTGACGCCAATAAGACATCACTCATGAGGAAACTAAGCCTGGAGATAATGGAGTAGGGTGGCCAATTTCTTTCCCCCCTCCATTACATACATCTCCGACCAGCTACATATTACACTAGTCAGACTTCGGATGTATACAACCAATTGAAGAGCTCCCTGCAGAAAGGAGTAGATCCACTTACCAGTCTGGATATTCCCAAGTTATGAAATGGTGACATGTAATAAAGAACAGCCACTGTCGAAAATTAATTATTTAATAACGCCCGCTAGATAGAAGTACTGCTGAAAGCTATTATTCCAAGCAATACCATCAGGGCTATAACGTGTCTTATTTTGCCGTCGCTAGTTGGCAGCATTGTGAAATTGATAAAAGTTGTCTTGAAAGGGCATAGGCTGTTATATGTGATCAGGGGTGAACAACAGCAGGCATTATTCCCTTCCACATATTTTGGTAAGTGAGATTCATCCACAGGAAAGCAAAACATTCTACAGCTCCAAGTTCCATAAATAAAACGATTGTTGCTAGTAATTGTATAATAAAATTGCAATGGATGAACTCAACCTTGGAGACAATGGTTATTAGAGGAGAAAAATTCTCTCCGACGCCGGGGATCGAACCCGAGTCCTTGGTTCTACGTACTACACTGAGCTACGCCGAAGTTCAATCCACAACACCGGATCGAATCCCTTTTCTCCAGTGTTTTTCCTTTTGTATCCTGACTCCAAGTTCGACATATATGTTGTCATATATTAAGTCAACTGCCATTATACAAGGAGCGCACTCAATTGGGTGACTTGGTGGCGGGATTCCACATTATTATGCACTGTTGGGCGAAGGAGCCGAGTTCCATCCCCGGCGTCGGAACGAATTTTTCTCCTCTAATGACCACTGGTACAGGGACATCATTTTATTTTTACTTCAATTTTTATTGTACCTGAGTTTTTGAATGTACTTCACTCCCACCCGTTCTACTAAGGAAGTTCCAACTCCACACAGAACCAAGACCGCAGATAGTAAGCAGTACTGAGTTACTGGGTATAGTACGTTCCAGAAATATGTTCGTGTTTTCCAGTGACGAAAGAGCTTTCAATAATGAATCATATTTTCGCACAGGTACTGTCCGTTTGCCTACGTCGCATCCCGATTTCCCCCCACCTGCTTCTGCTCGCCCCTCTGTAAAAGCTGGGCTGTCTTAGCTCTTTTCTGAAAACATTAATTTCTCTTAGGAATTGGACGTTTACGTAATATTACACAGCTGTTTAATTTAACTTAAATAAAAGGGCCTCGTTAAGTAATTAACTGTCACGTGATTTCCTCCCTTTCTACAATCCTGCGGCATAACCACTTGGACGGACAGTAGATAGCATGTCTGAGTAATTTTATATTTTCGGGTCGGGCAGAAGTGAAGATTGAATTCACAGTACGTAGAGTAGGTACAGAATTATTTCAACATGCGTTACTAGTACGAAGGACGAAACTGGCAATTGGAATTAGATGCAATAGTCTATAGTGCGATAATATGCACATTAGAACTGAAGCCTGTATCGAAGTGCTCTGCCACCATTTTCAAAATTGTGTTTAAATATTCATATTATGATTATTTTTCAATTTAACTTCTTTCTCTATATTGTACGCTAATGTGCTGTAGACAGTATAATATACACTGCATAATGAATACGTTCGCATGGATAGCTCAGTTCTTAAGTAAAAACACTTATTCTTAATACAGTACTGTACTTTGATTAAAGAAAAACCTAATGAAAATTATCAAGCTCAAAATCGCGATATTTCCTAGTTTACGTAAATGGATGAACTACTTTTCCTCCATCCTATACCTAGTAGAGTGATTTGTGTTTTACGCCAGTATCATCGAACTCCAGTCTTGGAGGGGGGAGCAAGCGGTGTTTCCGGCTCTCTAAAGGTATAGACAGATTAATATTAAAAATGTTAGTAAAAATAAAATGATGTCCCTGTACCATAACAGATATATTCTATTGGACCAAAAATTAATCTTTACCATGGAGACCAAAGTCGAGATAAGGGAAAAACTAACTAAATTTTAGGGATGCAGAAAAATTTAAGTACAAATTTATTTATGATTTGAGGATATAGTGCTGATATTTGGGGAGGTTCTCAACTTTGAAATATTTATAATACCACAGAACAAAAAATTGCACATTCCGTCATGTTTCACCTAAGCAACATGTGAACCATCTGATGGCAAAATTATTAACTGCGAAACTTTGGACATTTTCATTCCCACAGCAACGACAAGCTCGCACCTTGCAACTACCATAGGAACAAATGTGACGAGGGAAATGAATGTGAAAAATTTTAGTACCGGTATTAGAGGTCTGCATCGGACGTTTTCGCTCGAGCGCCAAGTAGTTCATAGCATAATCCGATAGGTAGCGCACATGCATGATGGGTAAAATTGTCGCGAGCGATAAATCCTCGAACGGTATAAGCCGAGCGTTAGACATTCGTTCTTGTTACAGTGATGAACTGTGTAGTAACATCATAGATGTTTATCATTTCAAAACTTTGCAGTATTTAACTAACCTCTCCACAGTACAACTACAAAACTTGCTTTAAAATGTAATATAAATGTTGTAGGTAAATGTTCCCCTCCCCCCACACAGGAGTGATTTTGTTTTTGCCACATCTGATAGATGTTATTGGATGTAAATGTAATTATTATAAACGGAGAACACAATCACGATAATGCAAGAACTGTATCAAGTTTTCTAGTAGTAATAATAATAATAATAATAATAATAATAATAATAATAATCTCTACTAATTAGTGTATCAATCTTTGCGTCTGTAACAGTTGTGCAGCATGATTATTCGTTTTATTATATTTTCTGTGACGTTATCTCTGTACTAATATTGTTATTAATCTACTGCTATATCAGTAATATTTTGTAAAACGTTTCTACATTGTCGCAGTATATAGGCGGAACACTATGTATGGACCTATCATATTATATATGTGGTAAATCAAATATTGAATAATTATTAATTAGCAATAATAACTGCTTATCGAAGTTTTTCATACTATTTTATTTATAACTTCATGTTCCTGTTTTGGTACGTTCCATTAAACGTTTGTCATAAACGCAGAAAATAAAGCCTTATTTTTACCGTGTAAGCAAAACATATGTGTATCTTATCTGTCGCCTTCCATACAAGATAAGACATGTCGGTGAGATGACCTTGTACTGTGCTTCTATTTATTACAAGTGTATCACGACCGATCTTATCTCACTCGAGGGTGCGACACTCGACCGACTTCAAGCGAGCGATTTAACTCCATTGCAGCACTCTGACCGGTATATTTATTTTTGAAATCTCTACTGGTCTGTAAAGCACGTGTAAGTAGATATTCTCGTACTTTACTTCCCTGTTAGAAATAAAATATTCTGCTCACAATTTTGAGGCGCCACCTCCCCCACCGCCACTTTATAACAGTGACGACAGTTGACAGTCTCCTCTTGTGACGTATAATCCATCACAGAATCCGGAAACGTCCGGGTGTGAAGATTGATGAACCTCAGACTTGAGGGAACAAGAGCTCTGGCATACAGCATGAAAGAGATTTCCGTGCACAGATAAGAAGACAAAGCTCTCTGATAGTATCTATTATTCCGGACATACTAAAAGGGATTTTGTTATTCAGAATTTGTTACATATAGATACGTTGTGCACTCAGCATTCCCTGAATCAATAATTAATAATACAGACCATTTATCCAATACCCTTCGGTTCATACTTAATTTAATCAATGCCTTTTGGTTAATTCATCCATTCATTCATTCATTCATTCATTCATTCATTCATTCATTCATTCATTCAGTAACTCCTGTTTTATCGACTAATTCATTCATTCATACATTCATTCATTCATTAATTCAATAACCTTTGGTTCATCGATTCATTCATTCGATTACTGTAATTCATTCACTCATTCAATATCCTTAGGTTCATCGATTCATTCATTCAATTACTGTAATTCATTCACTCATTCAATATCCTTTGGTTCATCAATTAATTCTTTAAATAACCTTTGCTTCATCGATTCATTCATTCAATTACTGTAATTCTTTCACTCATTCAATATCCTTTGATTCATCAATTCATTCTTTAAATAACCTTTGCTTCATCTATTCATTCATTCAATTACTTTCATTCATTCACTCATTCAATATCCTTTGCTTCATCGATTCATTCATTCAATTACTTTCATTCTTTCACTCATTCAATATCCTTTGCTTCATCGATTCATTCATTCAA
The DNA here is from genome assembly GCF_040183065.1 of Periplaneta americana. Lineage (NCBI taxonomy): Eukaryota > Metazoa > Arthropoda > Insecta > Blattodea > Blattidae > Periplaneta > Periplaneta americana. The sequence continues at coordinate 6,492,874 of NC_091119.1, read as the reverse complement.
TTACTTTCATTCATTCACTCATTCAATATCCTTTGGTTCATCGAGTAATTTATTAATTCGATATCCTTTGGTTCATCGAGTCATTTATTAATTCAATATCCTTCGGTTCATCGAGTCATTTATTAATTCAATATCCTTTGGTTCATCGAGTAATTTATTAATTCGATATCCTTTGGTTCATCGAGTCATTTATTAATTCAATATCCTTCGGTTCATCGAGTCATTTATTAATTCAATATCCTTTGGTTCAACGAGTCATTTATTAATTCAATATCTTTTGGTTCATCGAGTCATTTATTAATTCAATATCCTTTGGTTCATCGAGTCATTTATTAATTCAATATCCTTTGGTTCATCGAGTAATTTATTAATTCGATATCCTTTGGTTCATCGAGTCATTTATTAATTCAATATCCTTCGGTTCATCGAGTCATTTATTAATTCAATATCCTTTGGTTCATAGATTCATTAATTAATTCAATATCGTCCACACCTGTGGAGTAACGGTCAGCGCGTCTGGCCACGAAACCAGGTGGCCCGGGTTCGAATCCCGGTCGGGCCAAGTTACCTGGTTGATGTTTTTCCGGGGTTTTCCCTCAACCCAATACCAGCAAATGTTGGGTAACTTTCGGTGCTGGACCCCGGACTCATTTCACCGGCATTATCACTTTCATTTCATTCAGACGCTAAATAACCTAGATGTTGATACAGCGTCGTAAAATAACCCAATGAAATAAATAAATAAAAATTCAAAGTCCTTTGGTTCATCGAGTCATTTATTACTTCAATATCCTTTGGTTCATCGATTTATTTGTTAATGCAATATCCTTTCGTTTACCAATTCATTCAGTACCTTTTGTTTATTGATTGATGGATCCATTCATTCAGTCATTCAATATCCTTTGGTTCATTGATTATTCCATTCATAACCTGTGCTTCACTCAGTAGAGTTTTATTATTGATTGATTGATTGATTGATTGATTCATTCATTCATTAAGTATAGTTTGATTCATTC
>NC_091119.1:6101858-6174358 GCF_040183065.1 Periplaneta americana | reverse complement strand
GGATATGCAATCGAAAGAGAATTAGCGAAAAGTCACGGAGGCTGGAAATCCAATACTGTCGCAGAAGGTTATGTTCTGTTACTATAATAATTAGCGTTAATTGTAAATAATATTCAAATAAATTCAATTTGTCATCTCGTTTTTCAATGTCTAATTTAATTTCAATGTTATCTCTGTAGGTTCTTATGGCCTAGCATGGACATCTGTTCCTCGGAAAAAAAATCAATACTTTCGCGTCTGCGCACATCTCACAACATACGGGACATTGGCTAAGGTCAGATACAAAGAAAATTAATAATATCAAGTTAGAAATATGGTCTTATGAAACTCGCCTATAATGGTAATTAAGAAGCTCATATGAAAATTATGAAACTCGCTTGCGCTCGTTTCATAAATATCCATACTCGCTTCTTAATTACCTTCATTATAGGCTCGTTGCATAATGTACTATTAAGAGTTTCAAAATGTTTGTGTTTCCATTCTAATTAAACTTTACTTACTTACTTACTTACTTACAAATGGCTTTTAAGGAACTAGAAGGTTCATTGCCGTCCTCAAAAAGCCCACCATCCGTCCCTATCCTGTGCAAGATTAATGCAGTCTCTATCATGATACCCCACCTCCCTCAAATCCATTTTAATATTATCCTCCCATCTACGTCTCGGCCTCCCTAAAGGTCTTTTTCCCTCCGGTCTCCCAACTAACACTCTGTATGCATTTCTGGATTCGCCCATACTTGCTACATGCCCTGCCCATCTCAAACGTCTGGATTTAATGTTCCTAATTATGTTAGGTGAAGAATACAATGCGTGCAGTTCTGTGTTGTGTAACTTTTTCCATTCTCCTGTAACTTCATCCCGCTTAGCCCCAAATATTTTCCTAAGCACCTTATTCTCAAACACCCTTAACCTATGTTCCTCTCTCAGAGTGAGAGTCCAAGTTTACTATTTTCAATTATAAGTGTATTTTCAAATATATGCTTTTTTTTTTCCTCTCTTCTGTATTGTAACGAAGCCTATCACTGTATGTTTAATGGCTTAATAAATTGAATTGAATTGAATATATTATTATTATTATTATTATTATTATTATTATTATTATTATTATTATTATTTAGTAGTTTCCCACAGTACAGTAGTTTTCTTACAGCCCATTAGCAATTCTGTTTCTACATAAATTCCTATCCATGTCCTCTTCGGTAAACCCTATATACTGTAGTCCATACTTCTTCCAACCCCATTCCTCCACTGTTCCTTGGGTCTTGCCCGTCTTCTGATGCCCTATGCTTCTCATTCCTACATCCATCTTTCAATTATGCATCTTCTTCACATGTCCAAATCATTTAATCTTTCTTCTATCGCCTCCAAAACATTCTTTTAACAGTCATAATTTCTCTCATTTTTCTATCTCTAACTTCATATTTTTTCTTTCTCACATCAGCTGTTACAGTATTCTGAGGCTTATGGGTAATAAGCACTGAAAGCGGTCATTTTCTGGAGAGGTTGGGTTTCTGCATACAATGTAAAGTTGCTATAGCGATGTGAAGACTTTATGAGAGCTCGAGAAGTATGATTTCTATTCAAAGTGATAGATCCATCCTTTGACGTGGCATGTCAACTTTTATCTGATTGGCTAAGTATTGTATATTTTTAGTAGAGCCATCGATGTAGCTCAGTCGGCAGACTCTCTGGGCTGCTGATCAGGAGCTGCGTTCGGGCTCCCCCTCTGGGGGGATCCCCCTCTGGTCTCATTGAATGGTTTCTTCCGAGGTTTTTCCCAGCCGTGGGACTGAAGCCGGATGGTCTATGGCGAGTCCTCGGCATCAACCCCTTTGATTTGATTACCTGGTTGGGTTTTTCCGAGGTTTTCCCCAACCAAAAGGCAAATGCCGGGTAATCTTTCGGCGAATCCTCGGACCTCACCTCATCTCACTACTCGCCAAAATATTGTAAAAAATTGCACAAAATTGTAAAAATTGTAGAAAATTACTAAATTGTAAAACTGTAAAAATTGTAATTATAACATTGTAAAATTTTGACTTGTTCCACATCTTAAAGCTTCATTGCTCATGTAAGATCTATGGAATAAAATAAATAAATGAATGAATGAATGAATGCATGAATGAATGAATGAATGAAGGAATGAATGCATGGATGAATGAATGCATGAATGAATGCATGAATGAATGAATGCATGAATGAATGCATGAATGAATGAATGCATGAATGAATGAATGCATGAGTGAATGAATGCATGAATGAAGGAATGAATGAATGCATGAATGAAGGAATGAATGAATGAATGCATGAATGAATGAATGAAGGAATGCATGAATGAATGAATGCATGAATGAAGGAATGAAGGAATGCATGAATGAATAAATGAATGAATGAATGAAGGAATGAATGAATGCACGAATGAAGGAATGAATGCATGAATGAATGAATGCATGAATGAAGGAATGAATGAATGCATGAATGAAGGAATGAATGAATGCATGAATGAATGAATGCATGAATGAATGAATGAATGCATGAATGAATGAAGGAATGAATGAATGCATGAATGAATGAATGAATGCATGAATGAATGAATGCATGAATGAATGAATGCATGAATGAAGGAATGAATGAATGAAGGAATGAATGAATGCATGAATGAAGGAATAAATGAATGCATGAATGAATGAATGAATGCATGAATGAATGAATGCATGAATGAAGGAATGAATGAATGAATGAATGCATGAATGAATGAATGAATGCATGAATGAATGAATGCATGAATGAAGGAATGAATGAATGCATGAATGAAGGAATGAATGAATGCATGAATGAATGAATGAATGCATGAATGAATGAATGCATGAATGAATGAATGAATGAATGCATGAATGAAGGAATGAATGAATGCATGAATGAAGGAATGAATGAATGCATGAATGAATGAAGGAATGAATGAATGCATGAATGAATGAAGGAATGAATGAATGCATGAATGAATGAATGAATGAATGAATCTCAAAAGTGCCAAAAAGTGGGGAAGTCTGGTTTATGAAGTAACTGATTCAAATACGGTCACTACTAATATTTCAATACATAGTTTTAGGACTAAAATCCCCATGGTATGTGTTTTAATTCACCACCCGGTACATTCCTATGATACGAGTTCCCTGGTATTTAGTCATCTGATCATACCATCAGCCCCTATAGCACAATTCGTTACTACACACAAAAAATATATATATTTAGTTACTAGCTCCGCAACGCACGTATTGGATCTTAATGAGCATGGAAAACAGAGTCTAAAAGCCTTTGTGTTTACGTGCCTGAGGTACTTGCAACTTTTTGTCCGACGTCCAATTTTTTCCTTCTCCCCAGCTGCTGGATGAATGAAACGCGCCGTGATGATTCCATCCTCTGACTTCCATTGTAGTTGCGCGTGCTGCAGAACAAACAGGGGAACTCCAACTTTGGCAGTTTAAGAGGATTACAAATTCCCCGTTTCGCCGGGTGGGCTTTTTATACAGCGAGTCGTGAAATATCCATCCATATATAGAGGATACGGACTGTTTATGTAGTCATACCCGTTTAATTAAAACGCTAAAACTTGTTTGTAGTGAATTTCAAAAGAAAATGACAAAATTAATTTAAAGTAAACTTCGCAACAAATACACTTCCTACCTCTTTGTTTTGTTACATACAGTGTGGTACAAAAGTTGCTTGGCATAGCAGAGAAATACAGGGACATCATTTTATTTTTACTTCAATTTTTATTGTACCTGAGTTTTTTAATGTACTTCACTCCCACCCCTTTTACTAATGAAGTTCAACCGTCCACCACACACATCCAAGACCGCATATACAGTTATAGTAGCCTTACGGTCACAGTAAACAGTACGTTCCAAAAATATGTTCGCGTTTTCCAGTGACGAAAGAGCTTTCAATATTGAATCATTTTCGGACAGGTACTGTCGTCCATTTGCCTACGTCGCATCCCGGTTTCCCCCACCAGCTTTTATTCACCAGCTAGTGCCTGGGCTGTCTTAGCTCTTTTCTGAGAACATTAATTTCTGTTGGGAATTGGACGTCTACGTAATATTATACAACTATTTAAAATAATTTAAATGAAAGGGCCTCGTTATGTAATTAACTGTCACGTGATTTCCCCCCTTTCTACGATCCTACGACAAAACCCCTTGGACGGACAGTAGATAGTATGTCTGAGTAATTTTATTTTTTCGGATCCGGCAGAATTGAAGATTGAATTTACAGTACGTAAGGTACTCTTATAGAGTAGGTACAGAATTATTTCAACATGAGTTACTAGTACGAAGGACGAAACTGGTACTTGAAATTAGGTACAATAGTCTATAGTGCAATAATATGCACAAAAGAATTGAAGACTGTATCGAAATAAACGTCCACCATTTTAAAAATGAGTTTAAATATCCATATTATGATTATTTTTCAATTTAACTTCATTCGCCACAGTGTACGCTAATGTGCTGTAGACAGTATAATATACACTGCATAATGAATACGTCCATATGGACAGCTCAGTTCGTGAGTAAAAACACTCATTGTTAATACAGTACTGTATTTTGATTAAACAAAAACCTAATGAAAATGATCAAACTCAAAAGCGCAATATTTCCTAGTTTACGTAAATGGATGAACTACTTTTCTTCCCTCCTATACCTAGTAAAGTGAATTGTTTGTATATTACGCCAGTATCATCGAACTCCAGTTGTGGAAGGGGGTAGAAAATGGCGTTGATCCAGAGGTATAGGCAAGTTAATATTAAAAACTCAGAATTTATAAAACAGTTATATTACCGGTTGCTCTATATGGTTGTGAAACTTGGACTCTCACTTTGAGACAGGAACAGAGATTAAGGATGTTTGAGAACAAGGTTCTTAGGAAAATATTTGGGGCTAAGAGGGATGAAGTTACAGGAGAATGGAGAAAATTACACAACGCAGAACTGCACGAATTGTATTCTTCACCTGACATAATTAGGAGTACTAAATCCAGGGACAGGGCATGTAGCACGCATGGGCGAATCCAGAAATGCATATAGAGTGTTAATTGGAATGCCGGAGCGAAAAAGACCTTTGGGGAAGCCGAGACGTAGATGGAAAGTTAATATAAAAATGGATTTGAGGGAGGTAGGATATAATGGTAGAGACTGGATTAATCTTGCTCAGGATAAGGACCGATGGCGGGCTTATGTGAGGGCGGCAATGAAGCTCCGGGTTTCTTAAAAGCTATTTGTAAGTAAGTAAGTTGTAAATACACAGCTATTGCCAAGTAAGTAAAATTCTAGTAATCCTACAAGTTCAGTAGTAATATTGCTTTCATGGATTTATGCATTTAAGATTTTTTTATTTACTTAAAGATTTTTCGTCTTGTTTCTTTGTTCACTTTTTCATCTTTAGTTAACAATTATTTACCAATCTTTGGATATATTTATTTACACATTCATTCATTCAATCATGCATTGAATTATTTATTGAATCAATAATTTATTCATTCACACATTCACTCACTCGCTCACTCATTCACTCACTTGGTTGGTTGTTATTTTGTTTGTTTATTTATTTATAAAATGTTACCAATAGGGCACAATGTACCACAATGATCGCGTTGTTTTCAAGGTGTATCTAGACTACGACTGAAGTTCAAATTCACTTCTATAATGCAGTATCTTATTCTTCTGACTTATGCATATGTGAAGCAAATTTAACACACAACAATTTTATTGCATACCTGGAAATTTTGATTCTCAGGACATAAGGCTTTCATTTGCACATTCGTCGGCGATTTATAGGATTATCTCGCCCAATTGGTCACATTGTGTTACTATGTTCAGGTTGATTATCATCTCTATTTACCGTGTGATCATCTTACGGTCTCCATAAGTCTATCTCATCCTCAACTTAACAAACAGGTACGAAAAGTTAACATAGACCCCTTAAGGGGAGAGGATGATATTTTTGGTAAAAAATGAGTACATTAAAAAAAATTCTTTAAAATACTCTGTGGAATGCATAGTATAACATTTTGTGTGTATTTGAGTTATCGGATGTTGTGTCGCCATTTTTAAACTTCCTGCGTTATGGATTTTTCAATCACTCGCCCACTTTTATTGTTGTTTCCGGTAAATTAAATTTTCAAAATTTTTTTCTTTAAAATACCCTTTGATATGTGTGGAATGCATTGCATAACATTTTGTGGGTATTTGTGCCCTTATCGGATGTTGAGACGTCATTTTTAAACTTCCTGCGTTATGGATTTTTAAATCACTCGCCCACTTTTATTGTTGTTTCCTGTAAATTAAATTTTCAATTTTTTTTCTTTAAAATACTCTTTGATATGTGTGGAATGCATTGCATAACATTTTATGGGTACTTGTGCCGTTATCGGATGTTGAGACGTCATTTTTAAACTTCCTGCGCTATGCATTTTTAAATGACACGCCCGATTTTATCGGTTTCCAGTAACTTCATTTTTTTGCTACATTGCCAGACAAAAATGGATATAATTTCTGAACTATTACAGATACATGCATAAAATTTAGAACATACATTCTTTAGACTATTAGGAAACTTTTCTCTGTAACAGAATTTTGTTAATCGATTTCATTTAAAAAATACGTCCGTTTGTTTGCAAGAAAGAAAATCAGAAAATTATTAATTTTTAATTGTTTATTTTACAAACGTAGGGACTAATATCAAAATTCTGTTACAGGTACAATCCTGCATTGGGTATATATTTTTTTTCAAATTTGGGCCCCCAAATATATATATATATTTTTTTTCAAAATATTTTTATTTGGTTAAGTTGCCACAGCTATGAGCTCTCTACATACAAAAAATTAATATTTTACACCAAATAGGAAAAAAGTTTAAAAAAATACCGTCCTCTCCCCTTAACTCTTAACCAGTAAATCACTAATGTTCATTGATGACGATGATGATATTGATGATGATTCCGGAAAGGGAGGGAGATCCTAGAAACAAAAATGACAAGAACAAAACTACAATAGGGAGCAAGAAGAAAAAAGGAGAGTTCGGGAATTTGTAGCTAAGGGTCTGTGTTCTAGTCGGATCACTAAGTAGAACCTGAGTTTTAATCCTCTTAGAGCTCAGAGTCGATAGAACTAGAGTGGCACTTGTGGTGTTTTTATACGCTGTCTTAATTGCTCATAATTAAGACCAATGGCCTCTGGGAATGCACTCCAGAACAGTGGGCGCTTGATCAACAAATCGAATCGACGGTCCTTTTCATTGCTAGGTTCGAATCTTATGCAAATTACATGTTGTGGCTTGCTACTGCTTTTTGTGTACCACAGAGATGTTGTTTACGTTATGGTAAAAGTAATCTGTCGTTTTTAATTGGTTAACCGCTGAGAGCAGGCCTGTACTACGTGGCAATGCTATACATCGATGAAGCATTCACAAAGGCAAAAACAAAAACTGTGCAATGTACACTGTTTTGCTATTGTGTTCCGTTGTTTACATAACTTCAGGCTATTTGGAAAAATATATTGAAGAACCCGAACTCCCAAATGAGCAAATAAAAAAAGTAGTAACAGTAATAAAAATAATAAAATAATAACTGGAAAAAGGCAGAATGTAATCACCGACCATGTAAAAATACGGGGAAAAAAATATAGGTTATTTAACATCATGATATACCTACTGTTCCGGCAATAAACGAATATTTGAAATCTATACTAATAATAAATCTGTAGCCGAAATTTTTCTGGTAATTTTCGATTTTCTAAAAATAATTGGTCCTAACATATATAATTAATCACCCTGAGACCGAAAATCGCTTTTTTGAATTTTTTTTTATATGTTTGTCTGTCTGTCTGTCTGTCAGCATATTTGTTACCTTTTCACGCGATAATGACTGAACGGATTTCGATGAAAATTGGAACATAAATTAAGTTCGTTGTAACTTAGATTTTAGGCTATATGGAATTCAAAATACATTAATTAAAAGGGGCGTTATAAGGGGGCCTGAATTAAATAAATCGAAATATCTCGCTTATTATTGATTTTTGTGAAAAATGTTACATAACAAACGTTTCTTTAAAAATAATTTCCGATAAGTTTTATTCCATGCAAAATTTTGATAGGACTGATATTTAATGAGATAAATGAGTTTCAAAATTAAAATAACTGCCATCTAAGGCCGTATAATGAATTAAAAAACAAATGACTTCGTCTATAAGGGGCCTTGGACAGCAACAATCGAAAGCTATGAAAGATAGCCTACAGAGAATGTTGCTGTGTTTGTATGAAGTAATATCGGAAGCTAAATTAACCGATTTGTATAATTAATTATTAATTCACCATTGGAAAGTGTAGTTTCTCTAGATGGACATAATGCTATAATGTTATTACAGTAACTTCTGAGTGAATCGAGGACAGGTAAGATTAAAATAGCTTCTTACGCACAGAAAACTTCATAGGCTATTCTGTACATTCGTTTCCTGTATTTCCTAAAATAATTTGTATGACCAAATGAGTGGTCTCTGGATCAAAATTATGGCATTTTAATTATGCAAATACAATTTAAATTAATTAACATAATAAACGATTTATCCTTCTATCAAACACGAATGTTCCCTGGATCAAATGTCCTATTTGAATTATATAATTACTTTATATTTATTTCTAACGGGTGCAGCGGAGCGCACGGGTACGGCTAGTAATATATAAATAAGTTACTTAGTAAAACATGATAACATTGCTAGTTCATTATCACAAATGATTAAGATTTCGAATCCTACGTGATGATTGTACTGCTGGGAGGAAGCGAATACACTCACATCTGACGTTTTCTACGAAGACCTACAGACACAAGGTACAGAATTAGGACCAATCTTATTTATAACATATATTAATAATTCGTTGAAAATTGATCTAAAGAAATATGTGGTAATATATTTTCCTTTGCAGATGATACTGTACTGACATTTAATGGGGAAAATCGGGATAACACTTATTTAAATGCTAGCAATGGAATTAACGTAGTGAAAAATTGGCTTGACTCTAATCTCCTGTCCTTAAATACTAATGAAACTACCTGTATTCCATTTTCTTTAACAACGAAAGGTTTACCTCCACCTATGAATAATTACCACTTAGTAATACATAATATTTCATGCAATGAATTAACAAATAATTATTGTAATTGCCCACATCTAACACCTTCCACACAAGTAAAATATTTGGGAATTATTATAGATCAGCATTTACGTTGGGATAAACAAATTGATTTCATGTGTACAAGTATAAGAAAGACAATTTATAAATTCATGATATTTCGAAATTTTATCACTAAGGAGGCATTGACAATGATATTTTTTGCTTTGGTACAATCATTAATACAATATGGTATAATAAATTGGGGTGGAGTAGCATCATCTGTACTTAATCCATTAATTTTATTACACAGAAGATTAATAAAAATTTGTCTGACCAAAAATATGGATTACCCAACAAATTTAATTGCCTATTGAAGAAATTTATAAATATAGTTATAACTTATTACCACAGAAATCAAATAAAACATAAATCTATTCGACATGAATATCGTACTCGAAGACAAAAGTCTACTTTCCCATTAATTGAGCCTAAATGTCATACAAGCGCAGCTCTTAAACATGGTGCTAGTTTCGGCCCAAGACTTTATAATAAAATTACAAATCATTTTCCAAATTTGAGATATATTAAAATTGAAGCTTTTAAAAAAGAAATTTGTAAAATTATCCATGATATATAATATTAACAAATGTATTTTTTTACCTTTCATTTCTGTCGACTATATTTATGTTTTTATTGAATATCACTGGCTACTGTCGGATTGTCAATTTATATTAAATGTGTATTTTTCTCTCTTTTTCTCTTTCTTCTTTATTCTTGCTCTTGTGTTGTATTTATTGGTTTGAATTAAGTTACTTATTGTATTTAGTAAACTGTCCTTGTAAATTTGATGTTATATTATTGACTAAGACCACACCGTACACGAGCCTGGCTCTTACGGTAGTGGCTAGAAACATTTTTGTTTTATAAATGTAATTTGTACTCACTAGCTAGCTACTTAAATGAATGAATGAATGAATAAATCAATGAATGAATGAATGAATAAATCAATGAATAAATGAATAACTGAATAAATGAATAAACGAATAAACGAACAAACAAACAAACAAATAAAGTAAATAAGTAAATAAATAGATAAATAAATACTTAAATGAATAAATAAATACATAAATAAATAAATAAATACATAAAGGCATAAATAAATAAATACATAAATAAATAAATATACATAAATACATAAATACATACATAAATAAATAAATAAATAAATAAATAAATAAATTAGGGAATTGTAATTTTAAATTACTTATCACGTATAAAGAAAAGTATAAACAATTTAAAATCAGAGCTTACTCGTATTTTTAGAATACGACGATCCAGTTATGACAAACACAAAGGCAGTATGTGTAAGTAGAAATCTGTGTGAATGAATAATGTTCCATCGCAGAATGCAATTAGATATTACAATACAAAATAATTAAACCACTCGTAATAGTGTATAACATATGAAATTGTTTAATATGAATTCTTAAAATCAAGTATTTTATCTTAAATAATTCACTGAAAAGTACTCACTGCAAGCCTCTCAAAGAGCTGGGCAAGATAACGTAGTAACACTCACCTGTAAAGAAAAAGAAAATATATTAATACAGTATATAACAAAAACAAAAATTAGTAAATAATTATTAATGAGTAATTCATATAGGCGGACAAAAGCTGTAGACAAAAAAGGTGTTGAGACAAGGTTTCTAGGTATACTCTAGTTTCTAACAATTCATGGTGGTGATGGTGATGGATTGGTGGTAGTGGTGGTGATGGTGGTAGTGGTGGCGGTGATGGTAGTGATGGTAGTGGAGGTAGTGAAGGTGGTGGTAGTAGTGATGATGATGATGATGATGATGATGATGATGATGATGATGATGATGACGACGATGATGATAGAGGAACTGAAGCAAGAACAATACATTGGATGCTGTAGAACACATTGTCTTAAAAAAAAGGTACTACGATGTCCTGAATTGAAAGTAGATTAATAATCTTCCCTACTGTATAATTAATAACATGTAAGAATAGCAATAATTAACCTTCAGTTTTATAGACTAGACAGAAAACATAGGAATTAGATCACATCATCGCGGAGGTAGGAACGTGATGTCTAGATGCAATAAGATTGCAAAGAAAAAGAGCGATTGTTTTATATCGGTCATGCCATAAAAGCCTTCACGTACGAGTGCCGATCATTAGCAAAGCAGACAGATACTTTCCCTCCTGTGCAAAGATGAGGCTTGAACGTGAGTGCAGAGTTAACTCAAACACCGGGACACACTGGAATGTCGCCGGCACACATGCGTAGCAAGTGCTTCAGGAATCGGAATGCACTTCATAGCCCACAGGCTTTGTTGCAGATCGAGGCCTCAAATCTTCCACACGGTATTAGAACACCAAACAATGTTCCATTTAAAACATGCACTTTTCACTACACATAATAATCTATATATTTAATTTGAACTGTGGAGGAAAATTTTATGAAAACTATACATCCTGTGAGGTCGTGTGATGTCTCAATCGAAAGCTAATAATATTAATATTTCGGGAAAATCTAAATGGTTTGTAGCGAAGTTCATAAAAAGCTTTACATTTAAAAAAATATGTACGATCGTCGCAGTAAAGCGTAGGCCTATACCGTAGGCGTAGGACATCTTGCAGTTCGTTTCTTAGTGTTGAGCAGAGGGCCGTGGTTCACGTAATGTGTTTATCTTCATTTAAGTTATTAATACAGCTTTTTTAGATTTCTTGAAGGTCATGAATAGTGTCAATAATGTGGGACTTTGTGTATTAGGAAAGGCTACGTTTCAAATAATGAAATTTCAAACATCGTGTTTCTTTAAAGTTCATAAATGTAGTTATCGAAGCTTTCTGTACATGCGAGATGTTGACGTCACAATATCATGCTTTTCGAGACATCGATACCGTAAGAATGGTTTGTTCATCTTTCAATTGTAATGTATTTTATGCTCGACCATGCCGAAATGTAGTAATTATACACCTGGTAGCAAATCTTTAATGCATGTCATTAAAGTACACCTACTCATTAAAGGTCAGGTCTTTCAGCCAATGACGACTCAGGTTACAACTGTTCTGCCAATGACAGGTCAGCTTTCTACCGTTATAAAACCGCAAGTATCGATTATTCTCGCATATGCAATCGAAAGAGAATTAGCGAAAAGTCACGGAGGCTGGAAATCCAATACTGTCGCAGAAGGTTATGTTCTGTTACTATAATAATTAGAGTTAATTGTAAATAATATTCAAATAAATTCAATTTGTCATCTCGTTTTTCAATGTCTAATTTAATTTCAATGTTATCTCTGTAGGTTCTTATGGCCTAGCAAGGTGTGGAATCTGTTCCTCGGAAAAAATCAATACTTTCGCGTCTGCGCACATGTCACAACATACGGGACATTGGTCAAGGTCAGATACAAAGAAAATTAATAATATCAAGTTAGAAATATGGTCGAGCATAAAAAGTCGTATGAAACTCGCCTGTAATGGTAATTAAGAAGCTCGTATGAACATTATGAAACTCGCTTGCGCTCGTTTCATAAATATCCATACTCGCTTCTTAATTACCTTCATTACAGGCTCGTTGCATAATGTACTATTTTTCGTGCTTGAATATAGTACGTGTGTTTTTTCATCTCGCATTACTTAAAAAGTGTTTTACGTTGTGAATTTATTTGTTCTTTATTAGTTCATTATTATGAGTGTAGCTGGTCGACCAAAAAAATGTGGTAGAAAGTTTAGAAATGTAGTGCATTAAGAACTCATAAACGACTATGCAGAAAATTATGTTTGTAACAACGTTTCAAGAAATGAAATTATTCATGGAGACAATATTACATATTACGATGTAAAAATTAAAAAAAAATATGTGCGTCCATCGCAGCAAAAACGTACACCGTAGGACATCTTGCAGTTCATTTCGTAGTGTTCTGCAGAGGGCCGCGGTTCACGTAATGTACTTAATCTTCATTTGAGTTATTAATACAGCTGTGTTAGGTTTTTGAAGGTCATGAATAGCGTCAGTAATGTGGGACTTTGTGTATAGGAATTTTATTGTGATTTTCAATCTCTATCAAGCTGCAGTTGCTGCTACAAGTTACTAGTATGTTATTATCTATACTAATAACAAATCTGTAGCCGAAATTTTTCTGGTAATTTTCGATTTTCTAAAAATAATTGGTCCTAACATGTATGATTAAACATCCTGAAACCGAAAACCGCTTTTTTTAATTTTTGTTTGTATGTCTGTCTGTATGTTTGTTACCTTTTCACGCGATAATGGATGAACGGATTTCGATGAAAATTGGAATATAAATAAAGTTCGTTGTAACTTAGATTTTAGGTTGTATGGCATTCAAAATACGTTATTTAAAAGCGGGGTTATAAGGGGGCCTGAATTAAATAAATCTAAATATCTCGCTTATTATTGATTTTTGTGAAACATTTTACATAACAAAAGTTTCTTTAAAAATCATTTCTGATAAGTTTTATTCTTTGAAAAATTTTGATAGGACTGATATTTAATGAGATAAATGAGTTTTAAAGTTAAAATAACTGCCATCTAAGGTGGTGTAATGAAATAAAAAACAAATGACTTCGTCTATAAGGGGCCTTGGACACAACAATCGAAAGCTATGAAACATAGCCTACAGACAATGTTTCTGTGTTTGTATGAAGTAATATAGGAAGCTACATTAAAAGATTTGTATAATTAATTATTTCATCATTGGAAAGTGTAGTTTCTCTAGATGGACATAATGATACAATATTATTACAGTAACTTGTGAGTGAATTGAGGACAGGTAAGATTAAAATAGCTTCTTATGCACAGAAAACTTGATAGGTTATCCTGTATATTCATTTCCTGTATTTCTTAAAATAATGTTTATGAACGTATTCATTTTTATTTCAGAGAATTAATGACGAACGAGAGTGTATTGATTTAGTATGCAGTAATAGTACGTTAGCTTAGCAATCCATTATTTTATAATTCAAATGTTAACTATGCTCAATTAAATCGTGTTAAAATACATAAAATGTATATGCAATAAATGCAATGCAAAAAAATTGGGTAATGAGCCAAGCAGATTATGTTGTGCTGTTGTAAAAGCTGTTCCTCCTGAGATTCAAGAGCACACACAACAAATTAAAAACTTTCTAATTCGAGTACATCCGTTATCAACACACTTTTTACATAATATAATATAATATAATATAATATAACATAATATAATATAATATAATATAATATAATATAATATAATATAATATAATATAATATAATATAAACATAATAATAAATCTGTAGCCAAAATTTTTCTGTTAATTTTTGCTTTTCCAAAAATAATTGGTAATAACAATTAAGAAACATGTTAAAGGAATTGTCATTGCACCAAATGAGTGGTTTCTGGATCAAAATGATCGCATTTTAATATTTTAAATACAATTTAAATTAAGTAACATATTAAACGATTTATCCTTCTATCAGACACGAATGTTCACTGGATCAAATGTCCTATTTTAATTATGTAATTACTTTATATTTATTTCTAACGGGTGCAGCGGAGCGCACGGGTACGGCTAGTTTTTAAGTAAATTCAATGACGGTGGATACCGGAATAAGAAAGATGGTCTACTGGGTTGGGGCTCATAATATCATTTCAATTTGGTAATAATTTCATCCCTAGCAAAGACAAGGAGATCAAATATGTATTATTATAATATGCTTCCACTTTCCTAACCTGTTTAGTCTTCCTTGCGTTCTTAAGTTTTCTTACTTTCTTCTTCTTACTTTCGTCATTTCCGTCCGTTCTCACTTCCTTCCTTGCTGCTTACTTATTTTCCTCGCTTCCTCCTTCCCTCCCACTGTTACATCCTTCCTTACTTCCTTTCCTTCCATCCTTCTTCCCTTCAGTTGTTATCGTCCTTCCTTACTCCCTTTCTTTTTTTTTTAGTTGGTTATTTAACGACGCTGTATCAACTACTAGGTTATTTAGCGTCGATGAGATTGGTGATAGCGAGATGATATTTGGCGAGATGAGGCCGAGGATTCGCCATAGATTACCTGGTATTCACATTACGGTTGGGGAAAACCTCGCAAAAAACCCAACCAGGTAATCAGCCCAAGCGGGGATCGAACCCGCGCCCGAACACAACTTCAGACCGACAGGCAAGCGCCTTAACCGACTGACCCATGCCGGTGTCTTTCTTTTCTTCTGTTGTCACGTTCTTCCTTGGCATCTCCCTGCTTCCCTTTCATCTTTCATTCCTGCCGTTCTTACGTCATTTTTCCTTTTCTTTTGTCAGCCAAAATCCACTTTTTCCATATCTCATATGTTGAAAAGGTATATTCTGATGAAAATCTCACATTCATTACGATAATTTTCTTTGTATTTCGTACAAGGATAAAATAAAGATAGCAGCAATTGAAATTGTAGGGTGCAATACAGTCATTATATACAAAATGACGTAATGTTAGCGGCTCAAAATATTACTTTTCTATAATAATATACATTATAGCGTAAAAGACTCAGAGAGAAATCATGTATAATTTGCACTGTTCAAGCAGTATAACGGGTCTGAACAAGGAAACCAAATGTAATTGCAGAATTAAGACAGCTGGAACTTCCTTAATGAATCTATGGCATGTTGTGGCCAGTTGATGTACTCAATTTGCCTTCCCTGTTTCGTCAGAACAGGAAGACTGGAGGACGTCAGGAGCATTGCCTGGTTTGACCTCACTTAGTAGAATGGCTTATTGCCAGACTTCATCAAATTTCGTACAGGCGAAAGTGGGCTCCCAAGTAATAGAGACATCCTGCACATTTTCATAATCACAAAAGATGAAAAGGAAACTGTTCGGGATTTTCTGCGAGAATGTTCAAAAGTTTACTCCGCTGTCCTGTTTTTCTATGACTTTTAGGGCCGATTGTATAAACCATTTAATCTTAGATCAGAGGTTAAATTGATCCTCGTTCTAGCTGAACTTAGAATTTTGTGTTGTATAAAGTCTAATCTGAGATTAATTTATCTTAAACTAAAGTCAACTTTGAGTGAAGAAATTTCTCCGATTAAGTTAGATGATCCAAGTTCAGTTATTTCTTTTCTGTTTGAAATATACGAGTGATAGATTGTGCAAATAAAATATCCATTATTATTAATATTAATAGATGTTAGGTACATTTATATACATTTCTTTCAATTTCTTGCCTTAATACACAAACAATCTTATATTTTATAAGGCTCTATCGTGTTCAGCAGTATCAAATAACATAACCTATAATTATATTATGTTTATAACAACCATTAATTATTAATGGATATGACAGGTACATTCATAAATTTTCAATTAACTGTATTACTAAACGAAAATTGTCGTTTTATAAAGCTTTATTATGTTTAGCAGTATCAAACACCATAACATGATAACAATTTGGAGAACGGTCAACCTTATTATTGTCCGCCATTATTTACATTGCACAAAACAAACCAGTGTCTCCAACAGTGTGTACGGAAAGTCGCCAAAAAGTAGTTGTAAAGTCGCTAGATTTCTCATTATCAACAAAGAAAGATTAAATTTTGTCACTATGGAGGTGTTAAAAAGGTCGCTAAATCCCTATTTAAGCAATATAAAAGTTAAAAGAAATTGATGCTGAAAACGAGTTAAAGTCGCTATATTGGCAACACTGAACAAACTTGTACAACATGGCCCGCGCATCACATACTTCACCTGTTTATGCGATGTTGCCAAATCCCTTTCACGTGAACTTAGACTGCATTTGAACAAGGTAATTTGATCGTAGAAAAGTTTTATACAATAGAAGAAGTGTCTGAACTCGGTTCACTTTTCGATCTTCGATCAAAGTTGATCTTTAGTCAGGGAGTTTTATACAATGGGGCCTTAAGGTTTTGTGATACAATGTTCTCCAAACGTTACAAAATACTCTCTCTTTCCGGCTCCTTTCCTTCAATTTATACAATGTGAGAGTGAACTCCGGAAATTAAAATTTACTTGAACTCCTGAGTTAAAGTCATATACTGTAATTATACTAACAGCTTCGTGATGGTTTTCAAGAACGATAGGATTTTCCTAAATTTCTATATCCTTTTTGCCATTCATTCGTTTGTTTGTGGGAGCACTTGAGGGATTAATACTTTAAAATGATTATAGCATCTAAATTCCGCTCTGGCTAAATTATACAGGGTGTTTAAAAAATACGGGGCATAATTTCAGGTATGTATTTCCCACATATAGACAAACAAAATAGTTCATTACAACATGTGTCCGGAAATGCTTTATTTCCGAGTTATGGCCTTCACAACATTGAAATTCACCGGAACGTTTTTCTTTCCGCAGGTCGTTGCCGTCAAAGGAGACATTAAGAGGGTACTCTGACAGTTCATTCCGAGGCGAAGGTTACATTCAGTGTTGTGTAGGCGTTAGACTGTGCGACATGTATTCAAATCAAGAGCTGGCAGAGATACACTTCATGTACGGTAAGGCGGACGGCAATGCTGCGCTGGCTCGTCGTTTGTACGAGGAGAGGTACCCACAGCGACAACGTCCAGATCGGAACACATTTGTACGTCTCCATTACCGTCTGTGCGAGTATGGAAAATTTAACTCTCCTGGTTTGGGAAGGGGAAGACCAAGATCTACAACTCCAGAAGTACAGGAGGAGATTCTGGGGGCTGTGAACATGACTCCTTCTATCAGCACACGAAGGGTAGCGTTGCAAGTCAATGTTCATCATACGACTGTCTGGAGACTGTTGAAAGAGTATCAATTGTATCCTTATCATTTGCAACGTGTACAGGCCCTGTCACCAGCAGATTACCCTGCACGAGTTAGGTTCTGTCAGTGGTTCTTGCAGCAGTGTGGTGCAAATCCGAACTTTCCTGCCTTAGTATTATTTACAGATGAAGCACAGTTCACACGAGATGACAACGACCTGCGGAAAGAAAAACGTTCCGGTGAATTTCAATGTTGTGAATGCCATAACTCGGAAATGAAGCATTTCCGGACACATGTTGTAATGAACTATTTTGATTGTCTACATGTGGGAAATACATACCTGAAATTATGCCCCGTATTTTTGAAACACTCTGTAGTTAATGGGGAAATATCTTCAATTTCTCTAGTGAAAATCGGATGCCTTCTTCACAAATATGCTGTCACAAACAAACAAAAATTTCGATAATAATCATACTTTCAGATTGCAGTATGGAACCGCAACAGAGAACAATGTAGTTTCTCTTTCCTCTTCTGAAAATAGAAATCTTGCCCAAAGTTTTGTTCTTATTACTTTCTGTATGGATAACAGAATTATTGACGTCTCCTCCTCTATTACACAATTTGTAAAGGAAAATTTCATCACTTGTCGAAAGCGAAATAAGATGTTACAATTGTACGCATTATGAACATACTGGATGAATAAATTAATATCAAATTTTTGTTTCAAACAGTAAATATTCTAAAATAGTGACTAGATTCAATGTCATAGAATAAAATGATAAATTACTATGCTAGAAATGATGACTCCTTAAAACATCACTGAGATTAGATTATTATTATCAAGCTACCTTACTCCTAGAAAAATTCGTGGTCGTGGTCGTCATAGTAGGAATAGTAGTAGTAATAGTAGATTTTATTTAACAGGAGAAGAAATTGCCAACAAAATATTTCTGTCGTCATCTATCAGAGACAGGATTCTATAACACTAGTCTCCCAGATTTACTTTCCTAGTGTAGAAAGTGATGCATCAAGTTTACAGGGAGTTATACCTGAAATCTTGATTTGCATAATACACGTCACTGTTCGTTAACAAGAAACCACAACTCAAGTCACACAGAGTTTGTGTGCACTCAATGTTGGCTGCTTGACGGTTGTCAGCCCACTTTAAGGTCTGTGCATATAGAGGGAAAAATTTGATCGGTGTCTGGTAGAATTCCTGGGTAGCTCAGTTGGTAGAGCGTTGGTTTAACCAAAGGTTCCGGTTCGATACCCGGCCCGGAACAATTTTTCCCTCGAAATTATTCAGCATTTTATCGCTCTTCAGAATCCATAGACATCGGCCAGATTTGAACCCTCAAACTTCGGATTCAAGGCAAGCAAATTAACCGCTATGCCACCGAGAACGAAAGCTAGGGAAATAGCCTAATCGTCCATACTAATGTTACAGAAGACAGTGGGACCAGCGAATAGGGATTATAAAGAATGGACACTGAGCGAATTTTCCTGTGTTTTGTTTCTCTGTCGGCCAGCGGCTAGTTCCACTTTCAAGCGCTAGAGGTTAGTGTAATCGAGCATACGCTAAGATAATAATTGAGAATAGAATTAAGGCACAGGATCCAAACATCGCCTACCTTATTGCATAATCCAGTAACGCTTTGCTTCAAATAAATTCAAGTTAACAGCTTTTCCTTATTTCTCAGTGACAAACTAGTTATAATAATATTTTATATTTCAGATATAATAAATTACATTATAAAATAATATAATACATTATAAAATTAAGTATCGAAATCGTTTAATATTTGTATATAATATAATATAGGTATATGGTTTTACTTCTCGTAAGAGTTTTGTTTTTCCATTTTCAACGCTATCAAATCATTACATATTTTAATTGTTGTTGGGGTCAACGTCTCAACTCTCATTATAAAGGAACTCTAGAATCTAGACATTGCAGTTAATGAAGGATTTATTATTTTCTGGATCCAATTTATTTTATTTGAGTACATAGTGCACCTAGATGTATTAATTATATGTGCTATATTTCCGCTGTGTCGACTGCTAGCTGGTGTGATGTCAGGGAGAAAGCAGAATCTCACGCTTTAGCTGGCTTGAAGGTCATTGAAATCAGTCCGGCTACATCAAAGGTACCGACGCGAAGTGTCCATTCTTTATAATCCCTATTCGCTGGTGGGACCTCTTGAGACTTCTGGAAGCAATGAAGGGGATGAAAGGGAGCTCTAGTTACTAAGAGTTCAGACATCCTTGACATTCTGCTGACACCTACTCTACGTAAGTTACAAGCATCCAGTCTGTAGTGTAGGTAGTTGAATTTTCTCTTGCTGGAAGGAAATTAGAACCTTCAGTTTAGCCCACTGTACAAGTAGAGCGAACTTCAGTCTTGCATATGTCTTCTTTCGCAATAATAGGTTTCCACTTTATAGACTTTCTTTGACCCGGAGAAGAGAGAGAAGACCCTGAAATAGGATCATACAAGTAATTCTGCGGTTAACCTACTTCTTCAAAGAAATACGGCTTAACTTTGTTTTACTCTTGTAATGGATTCGTTCTACTCAACTAATAGCAGAAAAAGATACAGCTGCAATATTCCGAAGAACCGTGCAACCATGACAACAGAGAACTCCGTCATTCGCTCACTCACTGGTCTACATCGCCAGAGTTCCAGTTACTGCGAATGAGTCCTCTTCATCTGTAACCATGGTGTTAGCAACGAATATAAATCCAATAGCATAACACCACAATACTGTACTAATACTACTGTTATAGATTGACATCCATCCAAGAAATACATGAAATAATTTATGAAACAAGTCATAGCCTGATACTAATATGTTACTGACGTTAACCAATGTATTATTTTTATTATTATTATTATTATTATTATTATTATTATTATTACTATTATTATTACTACTACTATTTTGGTATTTCCAAGAAACTAGTTCGATTAATTAAAATCTGTCTCAGTGAAACGTACAGCAGAGTCCGTATAGGTCAATTTCTGTCAGATGCGTTTCCAATTCACTGTGGGCTAAAGCAAGGAGATGCACTATCACCTTTACTTTTTAACTTTCCTCTAGAATATGCCATTAGGAAAGTTCAGGATAACAGAGAGGGTTTGGAATTGAACGGGTTACATCAGCTGCTTGTCTATGCGGATGACGTGAATATGTTAGAAGAAAAACCATAAACGATTAGGGAAAACATGGGAATTTTACTTAAAGAAGTAAAGAGATAGGTTTGGAAGTAAATCCCCAAAAAACAAAGTATATGATTATGTCTCGTGACCAGAATATTGTACGAAATGGAAATATAATAATTAGAAATTTATCCTTCGAAGAGGTGGAAAAATTCAAGTACCTGGGACCAACAGTAACAAATATAAATGACACTCGGAAGGAAATTAAACACAGAATAAATATGGGAAATGCCTGTTATTATTCGGTTGAGAAGCTTTTATCATCCAGTCCGCTGTCAAAAAATCTGAAAGTTAGAATTTATAAAACAGTTATATTACCGGTTGTTCTTTATGGTTGCGAAACTTGGACTCTCACTTAGAGAGAGGAACATAGGTTAAAGGTGTTTCAGAATAAGGTGCTTAGGAAAATATTTGGGGCTAAGAGGAATGAAGTTACAGGAGAATGGAGAAAGTTACACAACACAGAACTGCACGCATTGTATTCTTCACCTGACATAATTAGGAACATTAAATCCAGACGTTTGAGATGGGCAAGGCATGTAGCACGTATAGGCGAATCCAGAAATGCATAAAGAGTGTTAGTTGGGAGGCTGGGGAGAAAAAGACCTTTAGGGAGGCCGAGACGTAGATGGGAGAATAATAATAAAATGGATTTGAGGGAGGTGGGATATGATGATAGAGACTGGATTAATCTTGCACAGGATAGGGACCGATGGCGGTCTTATGTGAGGGCGGCAATGAACCTCCGGGTTCCTTAAAAGCCAATAAGTAAGTATTATTATTATTATTATTATTATTATTATTATTATTATTATTCACTCAGGGAAAAAAAACCGGACACTTTAATATTTGCTGGTATTTTGCAAAACATTATCTTCTCATACAATAGTATAGTAGCCATCTGTTGTTATGGAGACGTGTATACATTGATGATTGTTTTTTGTTTTATAAACAAGCCATTACAACCAAATATTACAATTTTGCTTTCGGAGTCCCAGCTATAACAATTTTGTCTCAACCATTTTGTGCTTCATTATCGTTATCATTCGTTATTTCTTTATTTTTACATTTTCTGAGTTTAAGTGGGGTTGTAACATTTGTCTTAAAACAAGACGCGACCTTAAGATGTGGCTCGAGCTGTAGCCCTTTACGATGATGGACACAGTGTACGTTACATTGCAAATGTTATGAATATGGCTAGACGTACAACCCATGATACCATAAAACGGTATAGAGAGACCCTAGAATATACCAGAAGACCAGGTTCGGGTCGTCCAAGAGCTACAAATCCAAATGAAGACAGGTATATGATGTTGAGAGTTCTTAGGGAGCGCAACCTGCCAGCTACTAGTGTAGCCCAGCAATTTGTTAACATGCATGGACGCCCAATTTCGGCCAAAACAGTTAGAAGGAGGTTGAAAGCAAGTAGACCTGCAACTGGTCCCAGACTTCTCAGGATGCATCGAGTTGAACGACTGCGTTTTGCAAATGATCACAGGGATTGGAGAAATGGACAGTGAAGCTGTGTTCTGTTCAGCGATGAGTCCCGTTCCAATCTGTGCTCACCTGATGGACGTGAAAGAGTTTGGAGAAGGAGGGGAGAACGATTTTCACAGTGTTGCATTTCCGAAAATGTGCCGTATGGAGGAAGTGGAGTGATGGTTTGGACAGGAGTGTGTACGGATGCTCATACAGAGTCGTTTTTTGTTGAAAATGGAAGACTAACAGCTGATAGGTATATAAATGAATGTTTGGCTGATCATGTTGTGCCATTTGGCCAATTTGTAGGCGATAATTTTGTTTTAATGCATGATAATGCACGGCCGCATATTACCCATGCGGTCGGAGATTATCTCCAAGAAGTGGGAATCCATGTTCTTCCATGGCCAGCAAGGAGTCCAGACATGAACCCAATTGAACACGTGTGAGACATGCTGGGACGGCGTGTTAAGAATAGACGACCGAGACCAGAATCGTTACAAGAGTTGAGGCGAGCACTTGGCGAAGAATGGGAACTTATTCCTCAAGAAGACATTGCTAACCAAATTGAGAGCATGCCAAGACGTATGGATGCAGTTATTCAAGCCAGAGGGGGTAATACCCGTTACTGAAAAGAGTTTTTAATGTTTAAGGCACCATAAAATGAAAAAACAGTTAGACCAAACGATGCCATAGTTATACGCCCTTTCTAATTTTTTGTAAATTTTCTCATCAGAGATTTTTTTTTCAAATGTTGTCGTATAAGGTGCTAAATGAAACATTATTTTGTTTAAATGGGTTTTGTTTCATTTTGAAATAATTGGCAACAAAATACAAGCAAATATAGAAGTGTCCGGTTTTTTTGTCCCTGTGTGTATTATATTATTATTATCAACAAAATATTCAGTGAAGCTACAGGCGTAGCTCGTGTCCTGAGCCTAGACTACGCTCGGGCTTCGGTTTGAATCCCACTTGATCTGATTACCTGCTGGTTTTTTCCAAGGATTTACGTAACTATAAGGCGAATGTTAGCTAATCCTCGGTCTCATCTCACCAAAATACCACCTCGTTTTCACCAGTTCCATAGACATTAAATAACCTTGCAGTTGATACAGCGATGTTAAATAACTTACTTAAATATGTCCACTGAGACTAGTTCATCTCAAAAACTGCCTCACGGTGTGACGTGTTAGATGACAGGTTTCGGCCTTTTCACCTGATACATGCAGTCTTTCTGAGTTTCCAATTCCTTGCACGTAAGTCTATTGGCTAAAGTATGAGAAATTAGCATAGTGTTTAAACTTGTGTATTGATACCGTAGTCATCTACATAAGTTTTAGTGTGTTGGATTTCTATGGCTTTTATTTCCATACTTTATGGATTAAGAACGCTGTTTTCTTTTAATGTGTCATTAAGAGACCTCCAATATGATGTGCTATGCAGCAATCCCTTATGCCGTAAACTGTAAGTGTAGTAATTGCACGAGTGCTGTTTTATATTGCTGATAATTTGACGGGTCCGAAGGTCGAGTGATTTTATGCTAATAAGATGAATCCACAAGTGCAATTTAATAAATTATTCAACGAATAAAATTAAATAACTTAACCTCAAAAGTGAGGAAAGCTGAAATGTTACATTATCAACAGTAATCTCACAAGACGTTTTGATTTATCTAGAGAAAATCAAAACTCGAGTGGGATTTAATTGACTATTACACGATTAGAAGAAAGTATATAAAGATTAGAAGTAACGAAGTACTCCAATACAATAAAATATTAATTGACTTACGAAAATACAACTGTCTTCAAATGTATTATTGTACCATCTCAACATTACAAATATTACGCTAGATGCATGCTAGATGGCAGTAGTGTCTTTATACAGACCCTGTAATGATTACTATTCAATAAATCTTAATATTAAACAATCTCTGATACGTGACTATTCATAATATCATATAGCAGAAGCTATAACATAACCTAACTAATATACACAAGTGTTAGAAAAGTTTTAATTAACGACGATGACATAAAAAATAAACATGAATAATTTTAAAAGTAATAATTATTGAATGTACAATTTTCAAATTTGAATGTGGTTGGTGGTTCAATTGATGTTATATTGGACGTGTGCGTAATAGAAGTGTAACTCGATGATTTAGGCCTACATGGTGTATTCAACTTATTCAGGATTTCCGAATGGTGCTCTTCATTTATTTGTAAATCGGATTTCAGAAGATGCATAGATATGAGCAGTGATTTTTATTAATTCTTGTTCTTGAATGCCAATGCGAGTCATATTTGAAACTGCTGTGCATCGACTGGAGTGGTTTGTAATTTTATATATATTTTTGACGTCCAGACCAGCGCAGTTTCAAATGTTGGCAAACAAAGAAACAAATGCTAGGGACGCGATAAAATTAAACAAATGCTAGGGACGGGATAAAATTAAACAAATGCTAGGGACGCGATAAAATTGTGCTATAAGCAGCCATGATTGGTTGAAATACGTCCTTTCGTACCGTTTTATTGGTCAAAAGTAGTATGAAGTAGTAAGAGTGTAATAGTCAGAATAAAAACACGAAAGATTTACAGACATGTATTTATTATTTGAAGTTACAGTTATTGAAAACGAAAGTTTCAAAGTTAAATTTTATTGGAATTTCTTGATTTTCTGTGACTGACACTGAAGTATTGCACGAGGCGTCCTATCTTCCTTCAAGGGAAAAAATGGAACTCTCTGCATCATAATCCACAGTTAATTCCCGATTTACCACGAAAATCGTCTGTAGCTGCATTTAGATTGGCAACAGGCCATGATTGTTTGGCCAAACACCTGCATAGAATTGGAAAATATCAGTCCCCTAACTGCCCATTGTGCAACTAAAACCAAGAAATGGATTCGGAACACCTCAAAATCTGTGCTTCAGTGGCTGGCCATGATAATATCTTTGAAAAATATTGGAGTGCAAGAGGTCAAATGACTTTATTGTCAAACTCCTGGCATTAGAAAACAACAACATCTTCCTTACAAAGTGTCTTATCAAGAAACACAACTTCGATTGTTTGGTTTTAAGATGGTTCTGAAACGTTATTGGCCAATATCGCAAATTCATCCTATAAGTTGAATAGTCTTTATCTAGACAAAAAATCAAAACTCGAGTGGGATTTAGTTCACAATTACATGACTAGAAGTAAGTATATAAAGATCAGAAGAAATAAAGTACCGTACTCTAATACAATAAAATACACTATTAATTGACTTACTAAATTAATGTAGTAAACTGTCTTGAAAATCATCCATACATCCATCCATCCATCCATCCGTCCGTCCGTCCGTCCATCCATCCATCCATCCATCCATCCATCCATCCATCTATTTATTTATTTAATTCCTGTAATCACTACAGGTTACCATTGACAAAGAGTACTATGATACAATAAAAATAGAGTAAATGCCTTGAGGCTTAGTGATACATTGTTGTTAGAGTGAAAAATAACAATTTGAAATAGATTGAAACACATTATAATAAACGAAGTAACGTCAAGGAGATGCGAATTAAAGTCATGGTCCATATGTATGATGCCTGAAAATAGCGATTGATTCTTTGAGTGTTGCAATTGTTAGATCTCTTAAAATATATTTATGCTAGCCCATAGATTTGCAGAAGTCAACTAGGAACCGGGGTATGGTCCCACGGGCTCCTATCATTAGTCCCGTAATGACGATGGATTCCAGATGGTATTTGTCCTTATAAAAACTGATGGAAGGTTCATATATATTCCTTTTTTTCATCATTATAAATATTTCGCTAGATGGCAGTAGTGTGTTATGATTAGCTGTTCTCTTGTTACCATTTGTGCTAACTATGCAATCTTCATTGAACTCTATAGACGGTTACTAGTCTAGAAGGCTTTGTTGGTTCAGTTTCATTTTTATTAAAACAGTTTCATTCCACTTCAATTAATATATATATATATATATATATATATATATATATATATATATATATATATATATATATATATTAAACAATCTCTGATACGTGACTATCCATAATCTCATACAGCAGAAGCTATAACAGAACCTAAATAATATAAACAAGATAAATGATAGAAAAGTTTTAATTAAGGATGATGAAATAAACATGAATCATTTTAAAAGGTACAATAATAATTATTGAAAGCACAACGTAGGCAAGCAAAGAAACAAATGCTAGAGATGTGATAAAAATTGTAGGATAAGCAGTCATGATTGGATGAAACATTTCGTTCCTTACCGTTATATTGATCAAAAGTATGACGTAGTAGAAGTGTAATAGTTAACAGTAATCTCACTAAAGGTTTTGATTTATCTAGAGAAAATGAAAACTCGAGTGGGATTTAATTGACTATTACACGATTAGAAGAAAGTATATAAAGATTAGAAGTAACGAAGTACTCCAATACAATAAAATATTAATTGACTTACGAAAATACAAAACTGTCTTCAAATTTGTACCATCTCAACATTATAAATATTACGCTAGTAGATGGCAGTAGTGTGTTATGAATAGCTGTTTTCTTATCAGTTGTGCCAGCTATGGAATCTTCATTGAACTCTGTGGACGATTACTGGTCAAGAAGGCTTTGTTGATTCAGTTTCATTTTTATTAAAACATTTGCATTCCACTTTAATTATCCCGATCCTAGTAATCAACGTCACTTGACAGATGATTTTCAATAAATCTTAGTATTAAACAATCTCTGATACGTGACTATTCATAATATCATATAGCAGAAGCTGTAACATAACCTAAATAATATAAACAAGTGTTAGAAAAGTTTTAATTAGGGATGATGAAATAAACAAGAAACGTTTTAATTAACGATGATGAAATAAAAAATAAACATGAATAATTTTAAAAGAAACAATTATTGTAAGTACAATTTTCAAATTTGAATGTTTTAGTGGTTGGTGGTTCAGTTGATGTTATATTGGACGTATGCGTAAAAAAAGTGAACTCGTTGATCTACATGGTGTATCCCTCAACTTATTCAGGATTTCCGAATGGTGCTCTTCATATATGACCAGTGATCTTTATTAATTCTTGTTCTTGAATGCCAATGCGAGTCATATTTGAAAGTGATGTGCATCGACTGGAGTGGTTTGTAATTTTCTGTTTTTTGACGTCCAGACCAGTGCAGTTTGAAATGTTGGCCAACAAAGAAACAAATGCTAGGGACGCGATAAAATTAAACAAATGCTAGGGACGCGATAAAATTAAACAAATGCTAGGGACACGATAAAATTAAACAGATGCTAGGGACGCGATAAAATTAAACAAATGCTAGGGACGCGATAAAATTGTGCGATAAGCAGCCATGATTGGTTGAAATACGTCTTTTCGTACCGTTTCATTGGTCAAAAGTAGTATGACGTAGTAGAAGCGTAATAGTCAATATAATCTGTTATTGCAATTAGCCTCCTACAGTTTGCGATTCTGAAGTCAAAATGACACAAACCAGCTATTTAGAAACACACTGAATGAGACTAACAAATTCCCAACTAACTCAAATCCCCTCCTAGTACATACATCGTAAAATTCATTGACCTCTGTTCATTTTATGCAACCACGAACGACTACTGTAAGGGCATCGTCAAACCCACTGTTCTCCACGTCAATCCTCTTAAATAACAGAATTATAAGATCCGTTACTGCGGAACGAGTGTACTTACACGAGGCGTTACAGTGCCAGCCAGTGTTGTTGCGGAGAGAACTTTAATCCCATTGTAAGTAGCTTTAATAAGCTTACAACAGCTGGCCACGCTTCAGTGTTGAAAACGTATTCTGTAAAATGCACAGAACAAGTCCCTAGGGAAAACAATCGCGAACGAAAACGTAAATAATGTATGTTTACTTTTGCACCCCATTTGCTTATACTATAAACCTTATTATAATATGAATTATTTTAAGGGGAGAGGATGATCTTTTTTAAAACTTTTTTCCTATTTGGTGTAAAATATTAATTTTTTGTATGTAGAGAGCTCATAACTGTGGCAATTCAACCAAATAAAAATATAAAAAAAAATTATTTGAGGGCCCAAATTTGAAAAAAATATACCCAATGCAGGATTGTACTAAAACCGATATATCTAAACCGTTTTTAAAGATAGATTCAAACAGTTTTTTGCAATGTATTTGCAAAAGCATGTTCTACAAACTGTCTGTAACAGAATTTTGATATTAGTCCTTACGTTTGTAAAATAAACAATTAAAATTTAATAACAATTTTCTGATTTCCTTTCTTGCAAACAAACGGACGTATTTTTAAAATGAAATCAATTAACAAAATTCTGTTACAGAGAAAAGTTTCCTAATAGTCTAAAGAATATGTGTTCTAAATTTCATGCAAGTATCTATAATAGTTCAGAAATTATATCCATTTTTGTCTGACAATGTAGCAAAAAAAAAAATGAAGTTACAGGAAACCGATAAAAGCGGGCGTGTGATTTAAAAATCCATAGCGCAGGAAGTTTAAAAATGACGTTTGAACATCCGATAAGGGCACAAATACCCGCAAAATGTTATGCAATGCATTCCACACATATCAAAGGGTATTTTACAGAATTTTTTTTTAATTTAATTTACCGGAAACAACAATAAAAGTGGGCGAGTGATTTAAAAATCCATAACGCAGGAAGTTTAAAAATGGCGACTCAACATCCGATAAGGGCACAAATACCCACAAAATGTTATGCTATGCATTCCACATATATCACAGAGTGTTTTAAAGTTTTTTTTTAATTTACTCATTTTTTGACTAAAAAATACCATCCTTTCCCCTTAAGGGAAACTATGGTGAAATAATGCTCAAAAATTAAGAAAATCAGCTTTTTTTTTTTAATAATCGTAATTATATTTGACACTGCTTTAAATGATCTAACCATATAATCAAATGCGGTCAAACGTGCGGTGGTGACTTATTTGAAAGAAATGTTTTTATGCTGTTTTCTGGATTTGAAATTGTAAGCAGTTTATTAAACAAAAAACCTCCTTGCACAACAGTTGTCAAGATTGGTCGAAACTTCTCAGAGAGGTCAATGAAATATTGATAGATAACAAATAGTAATACTGATCATATGCGGAGACTAAGAGGAATGAAATATTGGAGAAAGCTGGGTTTGCAGTGATAGACCTGCCCTTGATAGTATTTATGTTATTATGAATTCGAAATTTAATTTATTATCACAGAAAGTCGTTACATGCCTAGCACGATTCTGAGATTAGATAATGAAGGATTAGAATTCCAAATATTATGCGACTTAAATAAATTACAAAGGATGTGAGGACAAATTCAATATTTCTAAGCTACGCACTGCCTCCACATCAGGAAAAGCAGGAAACAATTTGATTCGTTGCTAACAATAAGAGCTATTGTCAAGTTCTGGAGACAGGTTCCACTTTTCTTGTCGTCATTGATGGTTAGTAGGTGACGATCAACGTTGGACGTTTTCATATCTGTCACATACAGCAAAAATTTTGTACATAACTTTCTGGCACTCCCTGTACCAAAATGAAAATTATTACAGAAAATAATTATTACTTTATGTCATTTAACAAAATTGTCTGCTCCAGGGACTGGAATCAAAGCGATATATATTTTTATTGGGTTCTTTTACGAGATGTATCAAAATTTTGACCTTGGCCCCATAATAAAAGGAATAGGTTATTCTACACCATTTGCAGATGACACAAGTATCATTACAGACAAGAACTTTGCCACATTCAAATATAAAACAGAAATAATTCTCCTTAAAATTTATGACTGGTTTACAACCAATAAACTAGCTAAAACATTAATAAAACTAACATAATTAAATTTAAAGCCACTTCAAATTTAATCTCTGAAACATTGGACACAACTATCAATAATCTACCTCTACTACAAACATCAACAACCAAATTTCTTGGTTTGCATATTAATAATACAATAAATTGGAAAAATCATATCAAAGAAATAACCCCCAAACTTAGCTCAGCATGCTTCGCAATTAGGTCGTTACAACAATTTCTAAACAGCAGTATCTTAAAGACAATATATTTTGCCTATTTTCATTCCATTATGTCCTACGGAATAATATTTTGGGGAAATTCAACACATATACTCTATAATAAATTTCCTCTTATGTAATAAAGAAAATTTTCCAACTAACTCAGTCATACATAGTATAAATACCCGCAGAAGGAATGATTTTCATACGCCTTCATCAAATTTATCATGCTATCAAAGGGGAGCACGTTACATGGCGATAAAAATGTTCAATAGTCTTCCTGAAGACATTAAGAATCATAGCCAAAACCCTGCATTATTTAAGGTAAAACTAAAAAATTACTTAATATCTCACACTTTCTATTCTGTAGATGAATTCTTGGCATTTCACAGTACTGTGTAAATATTTTAATACTATTAAATGGTAAACATATTACATTGTATAAAATATTATTGTTATTAAGGTATTAATTCTGTACAAATTTCATATTTGCATTTTATATGTATTGCATTTATATTTAAACGTAAGAATTGGACATGTTCTTTATTCTATGCTATAAAGCAAATGTAAGAATATTATGAAACGAATAAATCCATCCATCCATCCATTCATCCACATCTCAGGTTATTTAGCGTCTGAATGAAATGAAGGTGATAATGCCGGTGCAATGAGTCCGGGGTCCAGCACCGAAAGTTACCCAGCATTTGCTCGTATTGAGTTGAGGGAAAACCCCGGAAAAACCTCTACCAGATAACTTGCGCCGACCGGGATTCGAACCCGGGCCATCTGGTTTCGCGGCCAGACGCGCTGTCAAAGTGATATATGAACATATGTATTTTCAGAACATTGTCGCATAACTAAATTATATCAGATGTTCGGGAGTACAGCTATTTTTCGGATGTGATAAAAGTTATTTCATTCCGATAACACGTAGCCATACTTTCGTAATATAAGTATGCAAGAAGCGTATGTGTACGAACGCCCAACCTTCCCTACGTCACGGTGACGCTCAGAATACGAAGTACGACCTCCGTAATAAGCTCACAGCTTGTATCTCTGGAGTTCTTTATTGCATATTGTTATACGTTTTTGTACCACTCGGTGGACTGTCATTTACGCCACTATAAAACATACCTAATGATGTTTGTTACTCTGGTATACGTGAAAAAGCGGCTCAAGTAGCAGGTAACTTATGTCACTTTTGTTGTAATATGTATTGTTTTGAACGTCGCAGATTCAAAAGGCCAAGGATGTGATGAGAAAGGTGAGAAAATGAATTCGCACGTGACTATTATACCTCAATAAAAAATATATTGTACGAATACAAATACAGCAAAGAGAGTAGTTAAATTCTTCAGCTATTTTATTCAATATAAACACTGGTCTTTGCAGGTTATCTTCAGAATCAGATATAATAACTTCTTCGTCCGAAAAAATAACATAGTATTTAGTAGTAAAAAGTTAGCTTTTAGTTGCGATTCCAATTTTCTCACAACTTCAATGCAAAAGCTGAAAAAAGTGGGACACCCTTGTCTTAAGTACCCCTCTTGCGATTTCTTCATATGATTCATTAATTCTTTTACCTGTTATTTTTTGTTATAGTATTCGTATATAAACTTTTAACAGTCTTTATTAAATGTTTTCGTATACCTATATTCAATATTAAGTCCCGTAGTTTTGTTCGACATATTCTAACAAATGCCTTTTCGAAATCTACAAAAGTCATAAATGTAGGTATGTTATATTCTCTACGGCTGGGAGGATCATCGTGCTAACCACACGATACCTCCATTCTGGTTGTATGATCGTCCACCTCTGCTTCGACATGTGGGCGTGAGGCCAGCAGCCGGCTGGTCAGTCTAGGCCCTTCACGGGCTGTAGCACCACGGATTATTATTATTATTTTTATTATTATTATTATTATTATTATTATTATTATGTTATATTCTCTAGTAATTATTATTGTTTATTATTATTATTATTATTATTATTATTATCATTATTATTATTATTATGTTATATTCTCTAGTAATTATTATTGTTTATTATTATTATTATCATTATCATTATTATTATGTTATATTCTCTAGTAATTATTATTGTTTATTATTATTATTATTATTATTATTATTATTATTATTATTATTATTATTATTATGTTATATTCTCTAGTAATTATTGTTTATTATTATTATTATTATTATTATCATTATCATTATCATTATTATTATTATTATTATTATGTTATATTCTCTAGTAATTATTATTATTACTATATATGACGCGAATAATGCGGCGCAAACTCAGAAATTGAGAGGTGGAGAATAGCAACAAAGCAAGGTGAAACAGTGTAGCCTGGGATCTCGAGAAATACAGCGTATTCCGAATCTCACCGGACCGGTGGACAACAATGACGTCACGCTGCAGCGAAATAGGAACAAAACTGCTGGAAGGATCGATGTTGTCATGGCGACTGTATAAGTTGTTGTCTGTGCTACGCTATCAAAATTTTGCGCAATTCCCGTACTGCGATCTCGTTCAAAGAAAAGAGAGCATAAACAATTTATTTCTTGAACCGGTAGTAATAACTGGTCCGTTGACATGTTCGCTCATAAGCCATTAACATATTGCTTTTACGTTGTGCTCATTACAAACAATACAGCAGAACACACCGCCATGACACAACAGTGCACGATGTCATTCGTCTGCTAATTCCCGCCCTGTACAAGAACCAATCAGATTCACTGATGGAGGCTGATGGAGGCTGATGGAGACTGCCACCACCTCTGCAAGCTGATGGCACCGGTGCGACACCGGTGGAGCATCAGTGACGCCATCTGTGAAATTTGGAACACCGTGATGCCATCAGATTGCTCAGCGCTGGGATTCGGAATACGCTCATATACTGTTTTCGCTGTAAGAAAAATCCTAATGTAAACATAAGCACGTTGCTGTCATACCCGTGATTGGCTCAGAGTCGAAACACTCACATGACGCAGGAAAATGTAGTTCGTATTTGGAAACCACAATCTTGTATTATTTGAAAATAAAAAATTGCATTCTAGTTGTTAAATACAGGGGCATCATTTTATTTTTACTTCAATTTTTATTGTACCTGAGTTTTTTAATGTACTTCACTCCCACCCCTTCTACTAAGGAAGTTCCAACTCCACACAGAACCAAGACCGCAGATAGTAAGCAGTACTGAGTTACTGAGTATAGTACGTTCCAGAAATATGTTCGCGTTTTCCAGTGAGGAAAGAGCTTTCAATATTGAATCATATTTTCGCACAGGTACTGTCCGTTTGCCTACGTCGCATCCCGATTTCCCCCACCTGCTTCTGCTCACCCTCTGTAAAAGCTGGGCTGTCTTAGCTCTTTT
Source organism: Periplaneta americana (assembly GCF_040183065.1). NCBI lineage: Eukaryota > Metazoa > Arthropoda > Insecta > Blattodea > Blattidae > Periplaneta > Periplaneta americana. Next base: position 6,140,325 of record NC_091119.1, on the reverse strand, counting down.
CTGAAAACATTAATTTCTCTTAGGAATTGGAAGTTTACGTAATATTATACAGCTGTTTAATTTAACTTAAATAAAAGGGCCTCGTTAAGTAATTAACTGTCACGTGATTTCCTCCCTTTCTACAATCCTGCGGCATAACCACTTGGACGGACAGTAGATAGCATGTCTGAGTAATTTTATATTTTCGGGTCGGGCAGAAGTGAAGATTGAATTCACAGTACGCAGAGTAGGTACAGAATTATTTCAACATGAGTTACTAGTACGAAGGTCGAAACTGGCAATTGGAATTAGATGCAATAGTCTATAGCGCGATAATATGCACAAAAGAACTGAAGCCTGTATCGAAATGAACGGCCACCATTTTCAAAATTGTGTTTAAATATTCATATTATGATTATTTTTCAATTTAACTTCTTTCTCTATATTGTACGCTAATGTGCTGTAGACAGTATAATATACGCTGCATAATGAATGCGTTCGCATGGATAACTCACTTCGTGAGTAAAAACACTTATTCTTAATACAGTACTGTACTTTGATTAAAGAAAAACCTAATGAAAATTATCAAACTCAAAATCGCGATATTTCCTAGTTTACGCAAGTGGATGAACTACTTTTCTTCCTTCCTATACCTAGTAAAGTGATTTGTGTTTTACGCCAGTATCATCGAACTCCAGTCTTGGAGGGGGGAGCAAGCGGTGTTTCCGGTTCTCTTAAGGCATAGACAGGTTAATATTAAAAATGTTAGTAAAAATAAAATGATGTCCCTGTACAATGAAACATTTCACTTCACTCATGTACAAAACGCTGTGTAAAAGAAAAGCTACTTTCATATTTTGTTATGTACTATGAACGCAGATGAATACCAACAGTAATACCGAGGTAGTCTGTTCTTGTAACAAGCTGGCGTCACTTGAGCTCGTAGTTGTTCACGTAAGCACGTGGTACTAAAGTATGGCTTCTGCATCCTCAACTGTCCATTGTGAAGACATAAGAATTAAAAATAATTTAATTGCAGTTATTATAAAGTAAATGTTTCCTAAGCAAACGAATGCACAGTAGTGAGGTTAGGTCTACTTGACGAGTAACGGGAAATGTTTAACATGAAACAGAATGTACAACAGTAGGCGGTAACACGTACTGAGAATCTATGGCGCCAAACAGCGGCCAATGAAGCCTCACTTCAGTCACGTGCTATTGTTTACATTAGGATTTTTCTTACAGCGAAAAGATTATAGAGAATGTTATGGACTGCTGAAAAATTACCTTTCCAGTTTATAATTCGTTCTTTAAAAAGTGTTTTTAACTTGTAAGTAGTTTTTTTTTTTTTTTGTATATCAGCATGCTCCATTACATTGGAGTAATACTACATGCTTTACATAAAATATTACAATAATTAGTTACATAATTTATGAGAACAAGATATTTACAATTTTGATTGCGATCTTGAAATTCTTATAGATACAAGTGTTGCCTAATTGTACTTCTTATATTTTAGGTTACCATCATTGTTAATATTATTTCTAATTTCAATTCTGTTACATTTTGCCAAATTCTATGGATTTTATAAATTTTCTGAAGCTTTTGAGGTATGCTGTTGTGAACTGATCAAAAGGTGGAGGCCAGGTTTGACCTGTGCGTATTATACTAGCTCGTAGGATTCTTCTTTCTTTTGTCAGTGTGGCACATCTCAATATTATATGGTTGACTGTCTGCTCTTCTTTTAGTCTGCAAGGGCACGTTGGAGTTGGAATAATCTTGAATCTGTGAAGGTACGATCTTGTGAAGCCGTGACCTGTCACAATAGAAGTAAATTCTGCCCCGACAGGTAAATTTATCTTCAATCTATCTTTAATTGATGGGAAGAATGATTTCGTTATTGCGCCCTTAGTTGAGATAGTCCACTGCTCTTGCCATTTTCTTAAGGTCTTTTCTCTCTCTTCTGTTACTATGGTATCTCTCGGTATTTTGTTATAAGCTATTTCCCCTTCATCTTCTATGGCGGCTTGTTTGGCAAGACGGTCAGCTATCTCATTCCCTACTATTCCGACATGGGCCTTCACCCACCTAAAGAGAACTGTCCATTGCTGTCTCTCCAATTTTTTCAATTCTCTCTTTATATTTTCAATTATTGGATTATGTTTATTCTTGTTTTGTAAAGTGTCCAGTGTCACTTTGCTGTCTGTGTTAACTACTACAATTTTCTCTGTTTCTTCTGTTATTTGTACATTCTCAATATGTTGTAGTGCCTTCAAGATTGCTATTTGTTCTGCCTGATTGTTAGAACATTTTTCATGGAGTTTGTATTTGGATCGGTGGATCACTTGTAAGTAGTATTTTATTTTTAATTTAAACACAGATCGACTTAATAGTTTCGTCTATTAAAGTGTTTGTATTTTCAATTTGTCCCTAGCTAATTTCAAAACAACTTAATAACACAATGTTTAGAAATTCTAGTGATCGGTAGTCGTGCTGGTGGTAGTCATAGATTAGAAGAGGAGGAGGAAGAAAATAGTGACGTTGCATGTATTTATTCCCACTGCAAATGGGTATATACCCGGTGGCAGTGGTAACTAATTACACTCAATAATGACAATTAATAATAAACACAATTAAAAAAACAATAATTAATAATAATAATAATAATAATAATAATAATAATAATAATAACAAGGAGCATCCTAAAATTAAATACGATGATATGATTTCTGGTATCACAGAAAATCTACCACGTTTAAAAACTAAAAACTCAATCCATGACAGAGAATTTTTCTTATCATGTAACACTGTTGCTTTTCAGTGGCGTAGCGTCAATGTAAGCTAAAAAGCTTAGCTTCCCCAGTTAATATTAATTTCATAATAAACCTGCAGTTTATGGACAAAATTATTTATTAATTTTAATAGAATTTATATTTACGCGTTAAATATTGTGATGCGGCAGCTCAGGATGATTTGTGATGCAGCAGTAAGCAAGAAGCCTGCACACACCAGCTTTCAAGCAGACTGGCTTCTTCTGTGTAATCCACCCCGCAGATTTTCCATCCCTTTCTAACTAAACTATCCTAGTCGCAAAAGCTAGCTTTAACATTTAAAATAAGAAGTTTCCAAGTTATCCCTTTTCGTCAGTTGTGTTCAGTTGAAGTGTTAGTGTGCATTGTGGCTGATATAATAAATAATGAGCGAAATAATAGTTCCTGACACCAATTTACTTGAATTTTTTAGGACAATTGTATTATCAAGACTGACTTACGAACAAAAGTGTGATTTAAAAAACAAATGACCGACTCCCTTGCTGTCAATGAAGGACACAACCAAAAGACAGACGCATACTTACGTAATGATGCTAATATTGTGATTTCTCTAAGTATGACAGGGAGTGAGCTAATGTTATACGTAGACGTGTCTATTTATTTATTTATTTATTTATTCATTTATTCTAGGTTCAGAGTGTTTGAGAATAAGGTGCTAAGGAAAATATTTGGGGCTAAGCGGGATGAAGTTACAGGAGAATGGAGAAAGTTACACAACACAGAACTGCACGCATTGTATTCTTCACCTGACATAATTAGGAACATTAAATCCAGACGTTTGAGATGGGCAGGGCATGTAGCACGTATGGGCGAATCCAGAAATGCATATAGAGTGTTAGTTGGGAGACCGGAGGGAAAAAGACCTTTAGGGAGGCCGAGACGTAGATGGGAGGATAATATTAAAATGGATTTGAGGGAGGTGGGGTATGATGATAGAGACTGGATTAATCTTGCACAGGATAGGGACCGCTGGCGGGCTTATGTGAGGGCGGCAATGAACCTTCGGGTTCCTTAAAAGCCATTTGTAAGTAAGTAATTCATTTATTCATTTATTTATTTATTATTTTGCTAATGATTGTAACATAAAATATAAAATATACAGAGAAACTTTAGCTTTGTTAAGAGATATGTGTAAACCGTGAAATCATATTTTACTACGTCTCATTTGAGGTCATGCCTTAATGGTGTTACTTACGAGGTTCCAACCAATCTTCGACTGCTGACTTGAAGTCTACTACTATTAATTTTAAGACTGTATTTTTGTAATACGTTTTCTCGTATTGCATGAAAGACAACTTGAGTTAGCTTCCCCTGCTCAAAATTTCATGCTACGCCACTGTTGCTTTTATTATTACAAACCCACGTCAAATTGCACCTAGCATGGCATGTTACGGAATGGCAGAATGTGACGTGAGCGCTATGCGACACTTGTGTGAGCAACTCCACAATGCAATCGAATTTGTTCACTAAAATATTCATACCAACAAATACACGGTCACTAGCAGCCCAGTGAGTGGGAGGCAATCGAACGAGTTTGCCTTTCACCTTGCCTAATCAACAAGTAACTTATTTAGGTGTGTGGTGGTGTACAACCAATTAATGTTGAAGTAGCAATGCGACTGAATTAGTGCTGAAAATTAAAGCTACGAACAAAAAACAAATTAAATTAAATTCATTATACCATGGTTTTACGTATTTTTTTGTTTTACCTTGTCACTGTAACAGTGGAAATAAAAAAAAATAGGATTCGTAGCGCACGAAAATATTTAACGTTCATTTTTTATGCTGCGACGCGATGCTGATCATAGACCAATGATAATTAAATATTTCCATTATGACCGGTATAATTGGAAGACTGTTATGGGGATCATGTCCTGACCACACGATACCTGTTCTTCATTCTTGAGGTTCACTTGTTATTAAAATACACAACTTTATAAAATAAAGATAAAATTTTAAAAGTGTTGGCATTATTTACAACGGATACACAAGGTGAACCATACTTACTTACTTACTGGCTTTTAAGGAACCCGAAGGTTCATTGCCGTCCTCACATAAGCCCGCCATCGGTCCCTATCCTGTGCAAGATTAATCCAGTCTCTATCATCATATCCCACCACCCTGAAATCCATTTTAATATTATCTTCCCATCTACGTCTCGGCCTCCCTAAAGGTCTTTTCCCCTCTGGCCTCCCAACTAACACTCTATATGCATTTCTGGATTCGCCCATACGTGCTACATGCCCTGCCCATCTCAAACGTCGGGGTTTAATGTTCCTAATTATGTCAGGTGAAGAATACAATGCGTGCAGCTCTGTCTTGTGTAACTTTCTCCATTCTCCTGTAACTTCATCCCTCTTAGCCCCAAATATTTTCCTAAGCACCTTATTCTCAAACACCCTTAACCTATGTTCCTCTCTCTAAGTGAGAGTCCAAGTTTCACAACCATGTAGAACAACTGGTAATATAACTGTTTTATAAATTCTAACTTTCAGATTTTTTGACAACAGATGGATGATAAAAGCTCTCAACCGAATAATAACAGGCATTTCCCATATTTATTCTATGTTAAATTTCCTCCCGGGTATCATTTATATTTGTTACTGTTGCTCTCAGGTATTTCAATTTTTCCACCTCTTCAAAAGATAAATTTCCAATTTTTATATTTCCATTTTGTATAATATCCTCGTCACGATACATAATCATATACTTTGTCTTTTCGGGATTTACTTCCAAACCGATCTCTTTACTTGCTTCAAGTAAAATTCCCATATTTTCAGTAATCGTTTATGGATTTTCTCCTAACATATTCACGTCATCCGCATAGACAAGCAGCTGATGTAAGCCGTTCAATTCCAAACCCTCTCTGTTATCCTGGACTTTCCTAATGGCATACTCTAGATCTAGAACAAAGCAGGCTATATAAAATGTTTGTACTGTTCAATGGCCGACCACTTCATTTCGAATCCCACTATCATATTTAAAGTGAGTCACAAAGTTAATAAATATTATTTTAAATTAAAATTGAATTCGTATTTCAGCAAAAGTATTCTATTAATGTGAGCTAAGAGAAAAATACAATAGATTAGAGCATTAATGCCACAGCTGTGATATGGTGTCACGGAGCTACGAGAATTCAAGTGCACGCAAGAAGCGGCATAAGTAACATCGATTTTCAAGTCATTAGTATACTTAGTAAACGTGGAAAAAGCTAAACGATTATCACCGGGTTTCTTAACGAACGAAAATTAACTTAAATATGCATTTTCATTAAGTTCAAGCTATACCTTATTTTATTTTATGGAGTGCATTTTCATTGAAAGGACTTTGCCGACAGACCTTCCATTGCCCCCTACTAATTGGTTGTCATAAATAAATGTCTTCCTTACTGTGACGGAAATCTTGTCTTCTCCTGTCAGTAACCAATCACAACCCTCGTTCAGAAGAATTTACAGGCTCCCCTCAAATCCACGTGGAGGCAGAGTTGTCGCATCTTTTCCGAATTCCAAGAATCCCGTCAGTCTGACTTCGATGGTCTCCAGGATTGTGGCAACTGTGCAATGTTGGGACGAGGGGACAGGGTAGAATTGTCAGAGTTGTTTGTGTAGGAAGTCATAAATCTGTAAGTGGGTGTTCAAAGGAGCCACTGAACTGCACTCCTTGAAATAAAATAAGGTATACACGACCTGGGACGGTTCCCTTGTGAGAAGGAATTCGGCATATCGCACTGTATGTAGTGCCGTGGTGAGTGGAGATTTGAAAAGCCTTAAGCCCTTTCCTTTTTTTAATTGGATATATGTGGTCTTTGTGGTAACAGAGAAATAACATTAAATACTTTTTATGCTGTTATAAAATACGAAAGTAGATCGTATTAAGTATGTATTTGGTTATAAACTTTCTCAGTATAGAGAAAGTGCAGTGATTGTGCAAAAAGAATGTATTGTAATATTTAGACAGCCCAGATAGTGCAATTCATGCTTCGCTGCACATTTGTTATAAGTGGCCATCTAGTTACATGTTGTTCATGTGCAAGTATGGATGAAATTGTTGCAGTTGAAAGGGTGAAAGTGAAATGAGAGGCCTTCGGAATGCCGAATTCAAACACAGGCTATTCTGTAGTCGAAGGTTTATAAGAAACTTGAGCGAAGGCAGACGTCGCTTCGGGGAAGTTTATCCTGTCCCACTTTCCGCCTTATTTTTCTTCTTTTCTTATTAATTAACGGCACTACAAATTGAAAATAGTAGTAGATTAAGGTGTGTCGAGCAAAATCGAAAAAGACGTAGGAAGGAAAGGGACACAGAGTTGTATTTTCACAGTGCCGACACTAAAAACAGTTATGTCCGATTCATAAGCAAAACATAAACTTTCAACAGACACTTTTCAAAGCGCAAAGTCAGCTCAAAGTCATTATTAGGGATAGGATTTTTATGTAATATAAAGGTGTGAAATATTGTACATATTTATGTAAGAGAAATAAGCTGAATATGTACCAAAATATGTAAAATCATGAAAATATTTAATATTAATATCTGGCAGGTATAGGATAGGTAAGACTCTCCAGTTGTGATTTCATAGAGCACCCGACTTTTTTTACCATACACTTGACACATTATTATTTTTCCATCTGTAGTGAAAGCTTCGTCCATCGCAATCCATGATTTTATTTTTGTCGTTAGGGTTGAAGATACAGGGGCCGAGTAACGGTCAGCGCGTCTGGCTGCGAAACCAGGTGGCCCGGGTTCGAATCCCGGTCGGGACAAGTTACCTGGTTGAGGTTTTTCCGGGGTTTTCCCTCAACCCAATACGAGCAAATGCTGGGTAACTTTCGGCGCTGGACCCCGGACTTATTTCACCGGCATTATCACCTTCATATCATTCAGACGCTAAATAACCTAGATGTTGATACAGCGTCGTAAAATAACACAATAAAATAAAATAAAATACAGGGGCCAATTTAATTAGTTAAAAGCAGTAGATAAACTCACTTGCACTTTATATTGTAATTACTAAAACTAGATGAGGGACATACGCATTTTAGCTGCTCCCTGTAAGAAACAAAGTAGCTACTAAAATCTCAAACTATAGGCATTTACAAACTATTGTTTGAAAAGTGACATTCCTGTCTCATTCAGAAGAGTAGGATTATTCCACGGGTAGTTGAATTAGAAAGATTGCCTTTTGTTCACTCATACTTATAGTGGGATGTATGGGGTGAGTGCCTCTTTTACTTCCTGAAACTAACAATGTTATGTTTCATCCCGAAATATGTCCTTTCTTGGATAGGTAAAGAGGTTTTTTAAATCTGTGTATTTGAAATTGTAAACTTCCCCAGCAGAAGTTTCCCTCCCCCCTTTTAGAGAAGTAAAAATAAATATGTAGATTTATGTAATACCAAGTCATAATATGTAATGTGGGACACACATGTAAAAATATGTAGTACCAAATTTTAATAAATTAACGGTAATTACAAGATTCGCAAAGATTTGTTATTTATATACCGTTAGGGTGAAAGGAATATAATATGTAATTAGATAAAAATCCGGTCCCTAGTCATTATTGTAAACAGAAAAATCCGCTTCATTTGGCTGCGTTGAAAATTTCTTCGGCCTCATCTCGCCAAATACCATCTCGCTATCATCTATTCCATCGACCCTAAATAACCTCGTAGTTGATACTACTACTAGATACTACTTACTGGTTTTTAAGGAACCCGGAGGTTCACTGCCGCCCTCACATAAGCCCGCCATTGGTCCCTATCCTGAGCAAGATTAATCAATTCTCTATCATCATATCCCACCTCCCTCAAATCCATTTTAATATTATCTTCCCATCTACGTCTCGGCCTTCCTAAAGGTCTTTTTCCCTCCTGCCTCCCAACTAATACTCTATATGTATTTCTGGATTCGCCCATACGTGCTACATGCCCTGCCTATCTCAAACGTCTGGATTTAATGTTCCTAATTATGTCAGGTGAAGAATACAATGCGTGCAGTTCTGTGTTGTATAACTTTCTCCATTCTCCTGCAACTTCATCCCTCTTAATTTACAATTCATTTTAATATATCAATATGCCTGGTAAATTATTAATAATTATTTAATGAATTTCAATCTTAAGGCAAGGTCATATAACTTAGAATTCATGACATCTTTTTTCTTGTGTAAGAATTTAATTTCGTTTCTGATCCAAATTGTTTGAGCCATAGTTTTTGTTCTCTTAGCTGATTGGGTTTTGTTTTTAATTTTGATTTTTGCATAATTGGGTACTAAGTTTTCTTTCAAACATTGTTTGTTAAACCAAATGTTTGCGTTGGTATTGTGTAACTTAATCTTTAGGTTCAGATAGCGTTTATACAAAGTTGTCTGATTGACATTGAGTAATTTACAATTCATTTTAATATATCAATATGCCTGGGTAAATTATTAATAAGTATTTAATGAATTTCAATCGTAAGATTGAAATTCATTAAATACTTATTAATAATTCATCCCTCTTAGAATCAGTCCCATTCCGAGGGTTATTTGAAGGATTCTTAAGAAACTTTTTTTTACGGTGATGGGTTGTTAGCCCTTCGCCCAACCCCCAAGCTGGAGGACCACCCCTTATCGGCTGTCCGCGACTGCTTATTCAATATATTCGCAGCTACCCTCCATATCTGGAGGCCGTCTCCTCGATCCGCAACCTGAGGACGTGCCATGCCGTGGTGACAGGGACCCACAATACATGGCGTAGTTGATACAGCAGCGTTAAATAACCAAGTAAAAAAATGGGATGACTTATTAATTAGGTTATTTTACGTAATATTAATATTTGTAATTATTGTGTATTAATGTTTAATATGTGTAATTAAGTTACCACTGCCACCGGGTATTTGCCCACTTGCACTGTAATAGTGATATGCGTTACAAGAGCGGTATGTTGAAGTTTTCATGTTCGAGGAAAAGTTTGAAAAATCGAAACGTAGTTGAGCTTTTTTAATTTCCGAGAATTGAAAGAAAACATACCGCTCGTGTATCGTACATTATTTTGTGCGAAGATCGTTTATTACATACCTGAAAGAGGAATTTCTAATTAGTTGCAATGAAATCTCCATCTTGGTTTTTGTTCAATGACGGAAAATTTGCAAAACATTGTTGCTTTAAAATGTTTTCTGTGTTTACTATACTCCAGCAGGCCGTGATATACGTCTGTTTTTTTTCCCCCAGTCTATGATGAGTCTGGAATCTTGTTGATTTTTTCACGGCTTCCTTAATGTTACTTGCATCACGAATGCAGTAACTTTAGTGGAGTTGTAGAGTTTACTTAATTTTTGCAAATATTTAAAAACAATAATTAACAGTGCAATTGCGGTGGTAAGTTTCCAATTTATAATTGTTACTATATTGAACGTCTCTAAAAATAATTTGTTAAAAGCCTAAAGCAGTAAAATCAATATGTCATTTAAGCGTTAAGAAGAGGGAAATTGTTATGCGTGTTAGGTTGGGAATACTGAATGTGGAATTTTAGACTTTCCGCGGATTGGTTTTGTGCGGAAACCAAGCAAATACTCACGATCTCGCACAAATAAACATACATAAATACTTCCGAAATATCACAAAAATAATATAAAAAGTTGTGTATTTAATTTAAAAAGTTGTGTATAAAGTGAAAATTAAAATTAAGGTGACATTCAACATTTAATTTTTTAAGGTGACGTATTTATCTAGCCTGACGAGTTTACTTCCTTGTTTTGAATTGTAAATTATTTAAAAATAGCGTGTAAGAGGGCCTTAGACTAGAAATGTTTAGTTTAAATGTAGTTCTGTTTATAAGTATGCATAAGGGTGTAATTATTTGTCTTATTTGAACTGTTGTATCAGTGAAGCGAGGTGAGTCAGTGAAGTTATGGTTTTACAGTGCAGTGAACAGTTCCGATCAGTGATAATTTATAGCGTCAATGAAATGTGTTCTATAGTGTCAGTGAAATGTGTTACAGTGTCAGTGAAATGTGTGCTAAAGTGTCAGTGAAATGCGTCATAGTGCCACTACAGGGAATGAGATGAGAGTAAAGTGAAAGACTATTGAAACTTATGTAGGACCTATACATAATTATGTAGGTTGTATTGTAAAATTAGGTATTTTATTTTATGTTTTATTATTATTGTGTTAAATTGTATTGTGTATTCTTATTGTATTGTGTATAAAATTGTATATGTGTTGTAAAATTGTATTGTGTATTGTAAATTTTATTGTTTATTGCTTATCATTTTATTGTGTATTGTTTATATTGTATATATCACTGCCACCGGGTGCTTGCCCACTTGCAGTGTAAATAAATACATACATACATATCAATACACCATAACAAATACACAGCACTAAATGTGGACAATATCTAAATTATTAACGTTGACACCGCTGTGCATTCCTAGCTAGGCCTACGTTGTGGAGGCGGGCAGCAGATGGCAAGTGAGGCGTGTAGCCTACCAAGTGGGCGCACCACCCTCCCAATGAATGGGCTCCGCGCAGCAACCTTCATTCAAGACCGGCCTGCCGGCCGCGTGAAAGCTGCGGGTCTAGTACGAGGAGTTTCTCTTCCTGCCGGGTCATTGCACTCGCTTCTCTTCCTTTCTTGTGCTCGCCACTGCACTTGCGGTCTCCAAGCATTTTCAATACGCTCGACTCGGTAAAGAGGGAGATGCGGAATCACTGACTATACGATAAGGTGCTTCATTCGGCGCAGTTTAAAACGACCGAGTGACAATTCCAGGAAGCTGAATGACAATTTTATCAATTGCTATTTATTTGTCTATTAAAATAGGCTGTGACAAGAATTCAGGATGATAATTTATTATTATTATTATTATTATTATTATTATTATTATTATTATTATTATTATTATTAATCATTGTAATGTACCTAATTATGTCAGGTGAAGAATGCAATGCGTGCAGCTCTGAAAAATCCAGGCGTTTAAGATGGGCAGGGCATGTAGCACGTATGGGCGAATCCAGAAATGCATATAGTATGTTACTGTCATTGCAAGTTATCTTGAACCTTACATCCCCTAAGTCTGTCTTTGGAACTGCTCGGTACGGCGTGTACTCATCAACGTAGCGACACGGCAAGGATGCCCCTCCCTCGGGTAACGTGACTCTTTTCAAAAAACGTTGGTTCTTTTACCTTACGGCTCTCTACTGTAAAAGAACTTTGTTCAATACAGACATCATCTTCTCTCGATACTCCGGTTTTGAGAGGAGAACATAGTTTCGTAGCAAGCTTTAATTAACCTGTAATGAGTAAGTATTTAAATATAATCGTGTGTACACTCCTCTCTCATCCGGGCTGGGGACCGGCAATGGCGGAGTTACTACAGCTATTTCTATACATTATATAGGCCTGCATGAATTGTACCTTCAGCTAATATGTACATATTCTTATAACAATATTTTACAGGCTTATTATTATTTGAATTTACATTAATTTACAATTATACACAATCCATATTCCTATCATTGCTGCCATCATCGCTTGTTCCAAAATTAATTATTTCGCCAATGGCATCATCCATTCGGAATTATCTTCTTAATCGTAGACTATGTACTACTTTCTGAACACTATAGAATTCTTCGATTGTATCCCGAATAACGTGTTGATCGAAGTCGTCCACTTCAACTTTACACAAGTCTAATTCTGGAATGAAATAATATGTTTAGTAGAACTATAACAAAATAATAACTTGCAACAGTAATTCATTATGTCGCTCTCAATACAGACACTATTGTACATAACTATTATAGCAATAATTTCTAAACATTACATACCTATTCTCTCCCGGAGTAGTGTGAGGTTCATTCGGTTGTAATTCAATATTATTCCTAATTCTCTTCACGGAACTAATACTTTTGCCAGAGTATTTAGCCGCTCTCTCATGTTCCTTAGCAAGAGGTTCCAGCAAATATTTGTTTAATTTTTCCTCCTCGCAACGCTTAATTTTATTATATTTGCGATAATTTCTCTTTCTCCGCTGTGGATAACAGCGTTACTTTTTCTCCGCGGTGGTGTGATTTCACCATAATTACTACCCTGTGGTTGCTGCTCCATGGTAACACTACTAGTACGCAGTGAAGGAAATAGCTCTATGTCTCTTGACAAGAGATTATGCTGCGGAGCATGCGCAAACAACTCAGTTGGCTCCACCCACGTTACGCGCTTCCTTCCCTCTGCGGCCGCTCAGAAGGTTCAAGATAACTTGCAATAACAGTAGTAGGGAGGCCGGAGGGAAAAAGATCTTTGGGGAGGCCGAGACGTAGATGGGAGGATAATATTAAAATAGATTTGAGGGAGGTGGGATATGATGGTAGAGACTGGATTAATCTTGCTCAGGATAGGGACCAATGGCGGGCTTATGTGAGGGCGGCAATGAACCTCCGGGTACCTTAAAAGCCATTAAGTAAGTTAAGTAAGTAATCATTGTAATGTATGTTCATTTTGTTGTTATCTCAATTATTTAATTTGTACCATAGTTGTTCATTTTATTGTATTAACTGTATCACTGTGCTGGACGTTTATTGGTCAATGGCTGTTGCTCAGCACATAAATATCAATAAATACATAAATAAATAAATGAATAAATAAATACATAAATAAATAAATAAGTACATAAATAAATACATAAATAAATAAAAAAATAAATAAATACATAAATAAATACATAAATAAATAAAAAATAAATAAATAAATACATAAATAAATAAATACATACATACACAAATAAATAAATACATACATAAATAAATACATAAATAAATAAATAAATACATAAATAAATAAATACATAAATAAATAAATAAATAAATACATAAATAAATAAATAAATACATAAATAAATAAATACATAAATAAATAAATACATAAATAAATAAATAAATTCATAAATAAATAAATACATAAATAAATTAATTAATTAATAAATACATAAATAAATAAATAAATAAATACATAATTAAATACATAAATAAATAAATAAATACATAAATAAATAAATACATAAATAAATAAATAAATACATAAATAAATAAATAAATACATAAATAAATAAATAAATAAATACATAAATAAATAAATACATAAATAAATACATAAATAAATAAATACATAAATAAATAAATAAATAAATACATAAATAAATAAATACATAAATAAATAAATACATAAATAAATAAATACATACATAAATAAATAAATACATAAATAAATAAATACATACATAAATAAATACATAAAAAATAAATAAATAAATAAATACATAAATAAATAAATAAATACATAAATAAATAAATACATAAATAAATAAATAATAATAATAACAATAATAATAGTAATAATTATTATTATTATTATTATTATTATTATTATTATTATTATTATTATTATTAAAATCAAAGTATCGAGTTTCTAGGTCCATTTCGTCTTCAACTTCGTGATTATTATGAATCCAAAGGGTCCACCGCTGTGGAGGAACGGTTCAAATCCTGGTTGGGATAAGTTATCCGGTTGAGGTTTTTCTGGGATTTTCTCTCAACCTAGTAATAGCAAATGCTGGTTAACTTTCGGCGCCGGACCCCGGACTCATTTCGCTGGCTTTATCATCTCCATCTCACTCAGACGCTAGATAATCACAGCTCTTGATAAAGCGTCGTAAAATAACCCGCTTTAAAAATCACAATTATTCTCTAGCCCAGCCGTGGCGAGAATGTGACTCGCGAGACATTGTGGCTCGCAGTGATAGTTGTGCATTTCGCTTGCTTCTTACCTCCGCCAAACCCTACCCTCTCACTCACTGGAGTCAAACTCCGTTCCATTTGTATTTGTCTCTGACCTGCGAGTGGCATATGACGTCTCTCTCGAAACCATGTACGAAAGTTCCAAGTAGGATGGGAGGACGCATTTTTTTTGCTGTCAATATGATGAGATTATTAAATGTATGATTTGTTTACAAGTATTACGAGGAAAACGGTTGTATAACATAAAACGGCATTATACTACATGTTACCGATGAAACATTAAAAAGTTTAGTGTTATTGTTGTCGTCGTCATCATCATCATCATCATCATCATCTCTGAACGCCGACCCTTTTTCAGCAGATGTACGAATAATGCGGTTAGCTCTTCAATTTGAACTCACAGATTTACTATGTGATGTCAAATGAAAGCTAGATGTAAGGACTTGATAAATGTTGAACTTTCAAATCTTTCCCAAAAAATAAATATCCGAAGCTTCGTTCTTTCGCTTGCTCTGTTGAAGCCATGTTCGCTACAACTTACGTTTGTGAAAAATTATTTTCAACAATTAAAATAGTAAAAACCAAATTTAGATCACGACTGACAGACAAATACCTTCGTGATCAACTACGACTGGCAGTAAGTGACATAATTCCTGATTTTGAAACTTTGTCGCAGAGACATTCTGAAGACAGTTAATTTTAGGTTGTGATAATGTTCATTTATTGTTCATTTCTTTCTTCGTTACACATACTAAACATAATTAGTTTGTAGCCTTGTACTGTATAAAATTATATTTAAGTGCTTGACGTAAGGAAAATGAAAATCCGTTAATAAGTCAAACAGTTGCTTCACTTCCCCTTCGGGTGTCCGCCTCCCTCCATAGGTGGTATGCACGTTGCAGGTTACAGAGTGGCTCGGCGCACGATTACATTTTCGCCACCGCTGCTCTAGCCAATTGTTCAGTACAGCGAAAGGAAAATATCTTAAGAACACAGGACAAACAAAGTTAGGATCAGCAGTAATATGGAGACGGTTATGCGGTGGTGGTGGTGGTGGTGGTGGTGGTGGTGGTGGTGGTGGTGGTGGTGGTGGTGGTGGTGGTGGTGGTGGTGGTGGTGGTAACAACAACATTAATAAGAGTAGTAGGGGAATTTTTTCTCAATCTCTAATACATTTAGACTAAGTCTACTGTATACATTTCTCGCATCACATTGCTTCTCAGTTTTACTTCTCCCTGCATCATAATTTGTCCCTTGCTAGGTGCATTTCGATTACTATTTTGTTAATACGTACTCTGGAAGCCTATAGTAGAGAATGAAACATCAAACCCTCCTTTGAATGTATGTCCCGCGTATCTCTGTCTCGGAATAAGATATAATGACGAATGTATAGAAGACATTGAAGTATCTTTTCGCTTCTAAATGCAAAGACAATGTCTGGAGAGGTCTCTGTCGCTACAAGTAATACTTCATCTTGTCACGAATTATACGTGTACTTCTCCTCTTCCTATTTATTATCCACATTGTTCGTTCACACGTGTATCTCTTGACATCCGTCCATTTCAATGGACATTGTTGTTTGACAGCATGAAACGTGCTGTCTTACTGCTGAAATAGTGCATACGGCATCTCAGATAACATCCTGGGATCGTTTTATGTTAAGCATTCTCGTGATTTTGCACAACAATTCCAGGAAAACGGTAGGATAATATCTTAAAATAAGCAATTTCTCGAGTCTTTGTTGCCTCATCATCTCCATAATGATCGCAATCAACACAGATGACTGTAATCGGACGTGGTAACGCACTAAAACACGATTTCCCGGCCGATATGGCAAGAGTTTCGCGGAAACTCTTTTATCGTCTACGTGCATGTACCTGCCCACCTTAGAAAGTACGTGTCCCCCACCGACACAAGGAAGTGTCTGATACAACACTACTTACTGCTTACAGTGGATATCTAAGTTAGGATTAGCACAGAAAAACTCCCAACATATTCCTGTTTCACTGACGTCATTTTATTCACACATGCACACTTCACCGTGAACAAACATTGCTACTACTAAAATTATGTACGTATTTATTCACACTGCAATGGGTATATACCCGGTGGCAGTGATAACTAATTACACTCAATAATGACAATAATAAACTTATTAATTAAAATACAATTAATAATACTAATAATTAATACTAATAATAATAATAATAATAATAATAATAATAATAATAATAATAATAATAATAACAGGGAATATCCTAAATTAAATGAAACGATCACTTAAAACAACATTTGAAATAAGTCTAATTTGTATCTTAAAACTAAGATCGAACTAAAACCTACGAGTATGATATGTTCATATCTGCACAAGTAGCTTTCAAACTTACACTCATTTCGCTGTCAACTCACTCACTGCACTGGAACTACGACACATTTCACTGATTCTATCCTGATTTCACTAACACTTCAAAAACATTTCACTGGTCAAATTCTTGGCACTGCCACTATAAACTATAAAGCTTCACTGACAGAAACACGTGTCACTTACACAACACACTTCACTGACACGACATAATTCTTCACTGATACAACACTTCAATAACATATCATTTACACCCTTTAAATACTGTGTATAATTACCGTCTATTAGTAAGGTCCTTAAGCCTATTTTTAAATACAGATTTGCTTATAGGTCTACTTACTGGCTTTTAAGGGGAGAGGATGGTATTTTTTTTTTAACTTTTTTCCTATTTGGTGTAAAATATTAATTTTTTGTATGAAGAGAGCTCATAGCTGTGGCAACTCAACAAAATAAAAATATTTAAAAAAATTATTTGAGGGTCCAAATTTGAAAAAAATATATATATACCCAATGCAGGATTGTACTAAAACCGATATATCTAAACCGTTTTTAAATATATTCAAACAGTTTTTTGCAATGTATTTGCAAAAGCATGTTCTACAAACTGTCTGTAACAGAATTTTGATATTAGTCCCTACGTTTGTAAAATAAACAATTAAAATTTAATAACAATTTTCTGATTTCCTTTCTTCCAAACAAACGGACGTAATTTTAAAATGAAATCAATTAACAAATTTCTGTTACAGAGAAAAGTTTCCTAATAGTCTAAAGAATGTGTGTTCTAAATTTCATGCATGTATCTCTAATAGTTCAGAAAGTATATCCATTTTTGTCTGGCAATGTAGCAAAAAAATGAAATTACTGGAAACCGATAAAAGCGGGCGAGTGATTTAAAAATGCATAGCGCAGGAAGTTTAAAAATGACGTCTCAACATCCGTTAAGGGCACAAATACCCACAAAATGTTATGCAATGGATTCCACATATATCAAAGGGTACCGTATTTTAAAGAATTTTTCTTTTTTTTTTTTTTTTTTTTTGAAAATTTAATTTACCGGAAGCAACAATAAAAGTGGGCGAGCGATTTAAAAATCCATAACGCAGGAAGTTTAAAAATGGCGACTCAACATCCGATAAGTGCACAAATATCCACAAAATGTTATGCTATGCATTCCACACATATCACAGGGAATTTTAAAGAATTTTTTTTTTAATTTACTCTTTTTCCCCCAAAAAACCCATCCTCTCCCCTTAAGGAAACCGGAGGTTCATTGCTGCCCTCACATCGGTCCCTATCCTGAGCAAGATTAATCCAGTCTCTATCATCATATCCCACCTCTCTCAAATCCATTTTAATATTATCTTCCCATCTACGTCTCGGCCTCCCCAAAGGTCTTTTTCCCTCAGGCCTCCCGGCTAACACTCTATATGCATTTCTGGATTCGCCCAACCAAGTACCAAATCTCAAAACCTTATTCCTTTGCTGTGGTCGTGCCAGAGAATCAGTCCCATTCCGAGGCTTGTTTGAAGGTTTCGTAACAAGCTGTTTTTTTACGGTGGTGGTTTGTTAGCATTTCGCCCAACCCCCAAGCTGGAGGACCACCCCTTATCGGCTGTCCGCGACTGATTATTCAATATATTCGCAGCTACCCTCCATATCTGGAGGCCGTCTCCTCGATCCGCAACCTGAGGACGCGCCATGCCGTGGTGATAGGGACCCACCATAACCTTATTAATGTTTGTTTGTTCAAAGATTCCTAAAATGTTAATAGGTGTTAGTAAGACAAATGATAAGTTTTTTCTCTCTTCTGTAAGATGTAGTTTATTGGAATTAGGGAGTTTTTGATTTCCCTCTCTCAATTGTGTACAGGTATAATTTCAATCCCATGAATGTAGATGTTTCTTGAAATTACACACGAAACTAAACATTCTTTCGTGTTGGCCATCTTTTGGCCTTAAATAGAATCCGTTGGATATCCTTGCCATCCAGCGACGTTTATTTCAACTCGATCCATTGAAAACAAGGCACTCAAGAATTTTTATAGACGGTACATTTATTGTACTGACCACAGTTTAGTATATACAGTTGCGAAGCTCAATACTTACTAAATATGCAAACATAGACAGTTGAAATATGCATCCATAATAGTTGCTAGCCACCTGGATCGCTACTATCGCCTCATCACAGACTCTTTCCCTAGCAAACGATAAAATGTATTGTACTTTTGACATCGTGTTCTTTTGATAAATTAACACCTTCCTTCCACTATTGAAATATGAAATACATAAGGTTTATAAGCTATATTATTTTCATAAATTATATATTATATTTTATAAATTCACCCTCCTGGATCTTTCGGAAGAATAACTCTGACCTCATTTTCTTAGAATTTATAGTGCAACAAACGTCTCCTTGTCCCATATTATTACTGAAATTATTGTATTTTAGCCATTTACAATTATTACAACCGATAACGAACATTTCACAGTTTACACAACTTTTCACAGCAATACGAAATACGGCACAGTCAATGCCTTTTCGATCTAGACCAGGCCTTAATGTATGTTCGGGTTTTCTATTTCAGTGTATGGAGCTCAGTGAATTATTATAACTTTATTGCATATCATAGCTAAGTTTTATTTAGTGTAATGTGTCCATAAGTTCCCTTTACTTCTTGTTGCATAATATATTGCAGAAATAATTACAAAACTGTGTTATTTTAATGTGAAGAGAATTTTACATGTTAACATAATCTTTTCGCATCAACATTTTAAGTTTAGAATGGAAGCTATTTTGAGGTTTAATAAAAAAGGATTTATGTTGTGATTTTAATATAGCCTAGCACATCTACCTTCCTTGATAAAGACAGAAAGTTTATCATACCACTCCTATGAAATTAGTGTACGTACGATTGTTACTTCGTCTCTTACGTAGTAAATTAATACAATAATTCAATACTCAATTGTAGTATTAAAATACAGACAAATTGAATGTGCGGAGTACCATACATGACATTATGCTTAATTATAATGTATAATTGCGAATTTAGGAATATAAGATATAGTAAACATAACCTATGATATTTCTATATGAATGGCAGGGCATTGGAGATCACTAAAATTAGACAGAAAGGGGCAACTGGTACAGTAAACATAACCTATAATTTCAACATATCTAAATATTCGTGCGGTGCAATTGAAAATTATTGAATCCTGCGTAAATGAATGTACAAGAATTTCGCAATATTTAATCGAAATAAAGGCAGGTAGGTGTTTTACACATACGAACAACATAATTTTCACACCAAAAATAATATTACACCTTAACTCGCAAGGAATTATGTCTGAAGTCTCTCCTAATCATTGTTTTAAATTTTATTAATGCAATTATACTACATTTTAGAGAAACATATGTTACTTTTTATGCATTTTATATGGTTGAAACGTCGTCCTTCGTGATCGGGTTAAGCGAGTCACATGGTCTGCCTTACGGCCTGTATTAGATCACGATGCCAGTGACACAGTCTATTGTTCCTAGTACACACAGCGCTCCAAGCGGCTAGCAACTATCGCGAGAAATGCAAAAAATCAACCCAAGCTTCGCGACTGTATGTACTAAACTGTGGTACTGACTGTGAGGACGAACTGTGAGGTATGTCTTACAACAGAAAATTTAACCTCAGGCGATGGTGATGACCTCAACCTTGGTTTCGCGCAGCTGCGAACGAAGGAGGTGACCGAATACCTTAGCAACGCAAAATAATTGCTTACCTCGCCCAGTGGACACTTCATATTTGGGCCGCGGAACATCGATATGTCGGACATGCGCAGTGATTGTCCAAACGATTGCATTGCTGACCTTATATGCTTCCCGAACCTTGTACTGTTCCGTGTCTTCATTTGGATTGACAGTGAATTAATGAGTACGACATCTCATGGTCATCGCTTGTGGCTGAGTGGTAGCGTGAGTGTTAGCTCTTCCGGAAGTTCTCAGTTCAGATCTCGGTCTAGGACGCTGAATGTACTGATTAGAGTCGTACACAACCGGTTACGAAAAACAGAAAATAGATGTTGCAATTATCTGGTGCTGTAGTCCAGCCGCGGCGAAAATGCGACTCACGAGCACATTGTGGCTCGCAGTGCTTTTCTCTCGCTTCCTACCTACAACCCCCACCCTCTCACTCACTGGAGTCAAACTCCGTTCTATTTGTATTTGTCTCGGACCTGCGAGTGGCGTATCGTCGCAATATCTCTTTCGATACCATGTACCTCTATAAAAACGAAAGTTTCAAGTAGGATGGGAGGATGCATTCTTTTGCTTACAATATGATGAAAATATTAAATGTATGATTTGTTCACAAATATTACTAGGAAAACGGTTGTATAACATAAAACGGCATTATAAGTTACTACATGTTGCTGATGAAACATTAAATGGTTAAGTGTTATTATTATTATTATTATTATTATTATTATTATTATTATTATTATAACTATGAGATTAAATGCAAATATTTCAATTGCGGTAGTTTGTTCACCAGACGTCAGGATCTTGATTATTTATTTTTTTGCAAAGTCATTAAGGATGATATTGATTGTGAATCTTTCATAAGCAATATCAGTCTTCGTATTCCAGCTAATGGTTTAAGATTTCATAAATTGTTTTATAATAAGAATCCTAAATCTCTCTCTCCGGTCTGCAGATGCATTAAATATGCTAATTTGCATGGATTCAACTTGGATCCATTTAATGTGTAGTATATCTGAGTTTTTTTTCTCACTGATCTAATTTTAATAATTATTTGTCCATTTTTTTTTTTCGCTTGCATTTGGTGAATTGATTAAGGTAGACTATTCCATTATTTCAATTATCTTATTGTACTAATTTATGATTTTATAATTTTTATTTGATCTATGATTGATGTAGACCATTATATTGTTTGTATTTCATCTCATTGCTATTTTCTAACATTCATTCTCATCATCATTTGTTGTTTTGTTCTGTTTTGTATCGTGCTAAACTGTAATTGGCCTTGTGCTGTTGTTTTACACGTTAATATTCTAAATAAATAAATAAATAAATAAATTATTATTATTATTATTATTATTATTATTATTATTATTATTATCATCTCTGTACGTCGATTCTTTTACAGCAGATGTACGAATAATGCGGTTAGATCTTCAATTTAAACTCACAGCTTTACAATGTAATGTTAAATGAAAGCTAGATGTAAGGACTTGACAGATATTGAACTTTTCAAATCTTTGGAAAAAAATAAATATTTGAAGCTTCGTTCTTTCGCTTGCTCTGTTGAAGCCATGTTCACTGTAACTTACGTTTGTGAAAAATTATTTTCAACAACGAAAATAGTAAAAATCAAATTTAGATCACGACTGACAGACAAATACCTTCGTGATCAACTACGATTGGCAGTAAGTGACATAATTCCTGATTTTGAAACTTTGTCGCAGAGACATTCTGAAGACAGTTAATTTTAGGTTGTGATAATGTGTCCTATGTTTTCTTGTTCATTTCTTTCTTTGTTACACGTACTAAACATTAACTTCCCCTTCGGTTGTCCGCCTCCCTCCATAGGTGCTATGCACGTTGCAGCTTACACAGTGGCTCGGCGCACCATGGCCTTTTCGCCACGGCTGCTGTAGTCAGTTCTTACGAAAAGGGTTTTACATTTAAAATAATTTTAATACCGTACACGTGAATGCATAGGAAGCCGGAGAAAAAAATCAATCTTATTTCCAGAACTGCGTGAACTTCTGACCCTAAAAGATAAGAGGAAAATTATTTATACAGTATATTAAGAGTAACAATCTGATAAAGGTAATAGAATTTATGTGTTTTACTCGCACATTCCACAATTTGCTTGCGTTGTATCTGTTCCCCAAGCAAAACAATAGGGTTCGATGAAGTAAAAATAAATCTGATCGCAGCATATAACGGTCCTAAATAGGTATACGCTTATCTCCCTAAATATTCAACGGAGCGGAAAATAATTTACTGGAATTAGAGATAATTATGTTTGTTGTTTCAAAATAAATGGTCATTTCCCCCACCAGTCGGAGATTTTATTGCTGTAATATAAAGCCCTCGAATGTCGGTCATTGCTTGAACACACAGAGTTCCATAGAACAATGCAATGCAATTTTGTGCTGTTTTGGAAGCAAATTACATGATATAATAGCTTTCCATAAAACAGTGGAGTAATTAGCATGGATAATACAACAAATTATCAAAATCAGTAACCATCATAATGTGCTTTGCGATATATTATTTTAATTTGTGTAAGGAAACTGACCGTAGTTACCTGTTTTCGTATAGCTCAGAAATGAGAATATATCATATCATCCTCGACCTCATCTCGCCAAATACCATCTCGCTATCACCAGTCCAATCGACGCTGAATAACCTAGTAGTTGGTACAGTGTCGTTTAATTGTTGCAAGTATACATCGAATGCACAATATATGAAAAATCCGAAATTAAATGTCCAAAGCAAGCCCCATATGAAAAGGGAGTAAATGATGTTTTTGTTTACACATATCTCTTTTTTTTAATACAGCTCCAGGCAGAGGGTTGTTATTTTTCACCATATATTCGGAACTTAATAACATTAAAATGCGTGCAGTTCTGTGTTGTGTAACTTTCTCCATTCTCTTCATCCCGCTTAGCCCCAAATATTTTCCTAAGCATCTTATTCTCAAACACCCTTAACCTATGTTCCTCTCTCAGAGTGAGAGTCCAAGTTTCAAACCATAAAGAACAACCGGTAATATAACTGTTTTAAAAATTCCAACTTCCAGATTTTTGGACAGCAGACTGGATGATAAAAGCTTCTCAACCGAATAATAACACGAATTTCCCATATTTATTCTGCGTTTAATTTCCTTCACCTGACATAATTAGCAACATTAAATTCAGCCGTTTGAGATGGGCAGGGCATGTAGCACGTATGGGCGAATCCAGAAATGCATATAGAGTGTTAGTTGGGAGGCCGGAGAGAAAAATACCTTTAGGGAGGCCGAGACGTAGATGGGAGGATAATATTAAAATGGATTTGAGGGAGGTGGGATATGATGATAGAGACTGGATTAATCTTGCACAGGATAGGGACCGATAGCGGGCTTATGTGAGGGCGGCAATGAACCTTCGGGTTCCTTAATAGCCATTTGTAAGTAAGTAAGTAAGTAAGTATACCACAAAGAATAACTCCCTGAAATTAAAGACATTACTTACGGTTCACTCTGTATATGCGAAAAAATCACCAAATCGAGTTTTGCAGCATTGCAGTGCTTTATAAAACCAGACTCAGTTGAACCGGATCTTTTTACCATATTCTGGTTATGCATATGAGAGTAAGTTATAGAGGTTTTAGACTAAAATAACTTTCTCCTTCATCTCTTCCAATCTGGTCGCAATTCATCATCTTCCCACTCGCTGCCATCGGGTCGTTAATACTGAACGAATTGGGCGTTGCACGAAACCAATCCATTCAGACACCGATGCCTTCTGCCCCGTATGATAAAGCACTTGTTCTGCGGCATTGTGGTGCAGATTATTAACAATCAATCAGGCTGGCTCGTTGCTAACACGACTTACGTAGGCAACCAGCTGTTACACAACTGAACAAAGATTAATGTGATTAATTAGGACGAATAACGGTCGTCATAAGCTGTAGGGGAGTAGTGGGTACAGTGAGACACAAAATATTAAGACATATGTATACTTACTTACTTACTGGCTTTTAAGGAACCCGGAGGTTCATTGCCGCCCTCACATAAGCCCGCCATTGGTCCCTATCCTGAACAAGATTAATCCAGTCTCTATCATCATATCCCACCTCCGTAAGACATACTCGTATATATGCAAGTGATAATTCAAAGTATTTTTAAAATCAAGTGCAACAGAAATAGACATTAAAACATGGAGTACAATAATACATAAACAGAAATGTTAATAGATAAAGGACATAATATACAATGCGTGTCTGTCAAAAAAATGGAAATGTCTCACTGTTCCCATTCAGGAGGGTACAGTGAGACACCACAGTGTCTATTAACGGACATTGAAATTTCAAATTTTCAAATTCAAATTTCAAATTTATGTACAATTTACATTTGAATTGAATACATATGAATAGATACCCGAAATGAGCATATGCTCGTGCTCGGGTACAGTCCAGTAGTCTACATAAATTTTACAGGTTTCAAATAATAATGCTGATGATATAAATAATAGTTACAATAATAATAATAATAATAATAATAATAACAGTGATCAAACAAAAATATTTACAATAATAAAATAAATACTAAGACGGATAAAATAAAATATAAAACCACTAGCGAGAGTTACATAACTTAAATAAAGGATATAATAACCGGAAAAAATGCCAAACTCGAAAATCAACAGAAAAGTTCGTTGTATCGCAGACGACAGCAACCGCCGTATTGACATTGTGCTGTGCATTAATGGTAGTAGGGGGGAGCCGAAAGTCTACGTAACTGCCATTCTCTTCTAATCTTCTCGTAAAATCATGAGAAGTTAATGCTGAAAAAACAAAATGTCTACGAGTGAAACTGTTCATTATTACCAGGATAAATGCAAATAATACTGAAATATATTAATCGAGTTTCAGTTATAGATCTCTCCTTTTGTGCAAGAGGTATCATATCAAAATATTTTATGAATGGCGGGGAAAATATAAATTTCAGTAACTTTCTAGTGACAAGATATAGTGACAAGTACAATCAAGTGTATCTGTGGCGATGCTAAGAAAATCATTTATTGGAGATATAAATGATTTACATTTATTTCAAAAGAAAACAAAAACTTGCTGCCTCTTTATCTTGACATGTTCTATAGGTTTATTTAGAATCATTCTCATGTCTGACTTCGAAACCATTGAAACATCTTCAACATTTGGAAAAGTGAATTTTCCATGACATTTAAAACTTTTGCGAAAAAAATGAAATGAATTTTTGGTGATAACAAAGCTTATGATTATAAGAATTTAATGTAATTCTTTATTATTTTTTAACATTTTCTTAAATTTTGTGAATATTTTTTTTATTTATGAAACCATTAAAATGTTATGTATCCATTATTTTAAGCTACAGTTCCTAAATTGGTTACTAGTATGTTCATTTTTAATGTTAGTTACTGGTAAATGTAATATAATTACAGTTTGTTTTTGCAAATCATTGGTACATGGGAACAGTGAGACGTCTCAGTGTACCCTTCAATGGCATGTCTCACTGTTCCCTTTACGCATAGTTCATTTAAAATGGCGCCATCACTTCAAAATCAAAACAAGAAAGACGAAACTTTGCCAAACGTAATCTCAAATGCCATAGTATTAGGTAACAAAACATTCATATTTATATCTCATTTGTATATCCAATATAACCTTCATTAAACACAAGCCAAAATTTTACTTCTAGAGTGAAAAATTACGAATTATTTTTTCATCACTCACCTTCATAACTAGAATCAAATCGAGTATGAAAATACTGTTACTTTACTCATGCAACATACAACTCCACTGTTACCAACATCTCAACATCAAAATTTACCATATAATAAAAAATCTCTCACTGTTTTCCCTGTCTTGCTGTACCCACTTCTCCCCTACTGTTCAACAGAAATTATATTGCTTCTTACTGATTTTATGTTTAATTAACATGATAGATTGGCAGCACATGTTTAATGTAAAATATCATACGAAGACTAATACAGCCCCACTGCATATATAGCTGATAGATCTCTACAACTTTTGACTGAGATTTCTGAAAAAGGCATCAGCTCTAAAAAAAATCTATGGCCCTCACGTTCCCCAAACTTCAGAACCACCACGCTTTTGTATATAGGAAGTAACAATATATGCTGTTTATCGAGATACCTCACGCACACGTGATGAACTACAAGCTGCAATAACCGTGTATATAAGGAGTATTTCAGAACAAGAACTGATGAAAGTGTTTGGAAATAAAAACGAGTCCAAGTCTGGTACGATGCTCGCGGACATTACTTTCAACAAAATGGTATACTGAACAACATTCATGTTTTACAGTACCTACGTGAATTCAAACCCATATATTAAACTTTACATTTATATTGTATTACATTTACATTATGACAAGTGTTGTATTGCATGTTTCCACTTATTCACATTTTTTTATGTTCTAGTGATATTTAACTTATTTATATTTTTGTTTTCATACTTCCCGATAATGGTATATCTATAATGTGATAAGTTGAGCTATATATAATCATAATTTTCCTTACTGTGTGTACCTAAAAATATTGTATTCATTGTATGCTTTGTACGGCACTATTTTATTATTATTATTATTATTATTATTATTATTATTATCAATAATTGTCTTATTTTTTATACTTTGTTTGTCTCATTTATTTTGACCTGCTGTTCACATTTTATTATTCTTTTTCCTTTCTTTCTGTATGTTATATATTATGTCTGATTTCTACTTACTTGTTGTTTACATTTTATTATTATTATTATATTATTCAGTTTTTGTGTGTAAAATTGTAGTGTACTTTGTAAATTTGTAGTGTTTTTTGTAACGCAGTTTTACTCCTGGTTGGTTGTTAGAGAAGGCCGTATGGCTTTAACTCTGCCAGGTTAAGTAAATTATTATTATTATTATTATTATTATTATTATTATTATTATTATTATTATCTTATTCAGTTTTGTGTGTAAAATTGTAGTGTACTTTGTAAATTTGTAGTGTTTTTTGTAACGCAGTTTTACTCCTGGTTGGTTGTTAGAGAAGGCCGTATGGCTTTAACTCTGCCAGGTTAAGTAAATTATTATTATTATTATTATTATTATTATTATTATTATTATTATTATCTTATTCAGTTTTGTGTGTAAAATTGTAGTGTACTTTGTAAATTTGTAGTGTTTTTTGTAACGCAGTTTTACTCCTGGTTGAGTGTTAGAGAAGGCCGTATTGCCTTAACTCTGCCAGGTTAAATAAATCATTATTATTATTATTATTATTATTATTATTATCTTATTCAGTTTTGTGTGTAAAATTGTAGTGTACTTTGTAAATTTGTAGTGTTTTTTGTAACGCAGTTTTACTCCTAGTTGAGTGTTAGAGAATGGCGTATGGCCTTAACTCTGCCAGGTTAAATAAATCATTATTATTATTATTATTATTATTATTAATATTATTATTATTATATTTACATTTTGTTTCGTTAACGAAGGCAAGAATCTGAATATTGTACAGAGAAAGAGACAACCACACGTACTTGCAACAGGATTTAAATAAGGCTTGTTTCCATAATATGTACTCAGCAGGGGACTTGTTTATAGCAATTTAGAAACCTGTGCGAATATTGACGACATTCAAATTGCGTAAAACAATAAGAGGGTGGTGAGAAAATTATGATTATCTTTGCCACGCCCTATTTAGTCCCACGCCTTGCTCTTCTCTTGTGTGATGTACACGGAGACATTATCAATTACTTCTCCTCCTGTAGTTTTCTCTTGGTGCAGAATAGCTTCATTCTGTGCATCTTGCTATCGCTATTAGAGCATCTCCCTTAATAATAACTCATTACATTCCCCAGTCATTTGCATACAACGAGTTGAGTTTATAAAACAGCCCAGGTCTGTAATCCTGCTTGATCAAATAGAACTCACGTGTTGACGTTCTCGTGTTCTCTTTGGACCATGGGAAAAGAGCGTAAGGCAGGAAATTGTAAGGAATTGAGTAGGAGCGGATTTTTATGTGATAAAAAATTTAAATATATTTACTTTTTATGTGCTAAAAAGTACGAAAATATTTGCTAAAAATAAAAAACTATATTTTTTAAAATATGACAATAGTAATATACGTTACAAGAGCGGTATGTTGACGTTTCCATGGTCGATGAAAACATTGAAAAAGCGAAACGTAGTTGAGCTTTTTTAATTTCCGAGAACATGAAAACAAACATACCGCTCGTGTATCGTACATTATTTTGTGCGAAGACCGTTTATTACATACCTGAAAGACGAATTTCTAATTAGTTGCAATGAAATCTCCGTGTTGGTTTCTGTTTAATGACGCCAACTTCGGAACACCAAAATTCTTTCTTCAACATTGTTGCTGTAAAATGTTTTCTGTGTTTACTATACTCCAGCAGGCCGTGATATACGTCTGTCTTTCCCCCCCCCCCCAGTCTATAAATGCGAACTTAAAACAAACGGTAAGGTTATGTAATGATTAATTTTTCATTTTAATATTTTAACAATATTATTTTATATAACATATTGCAGTAATAACATCGGCATCTGGAATCTTGTTGATTTTTTCACGGCTTCCTTAATGTTACTTGTATCAAGAATGCAATAAGTTTCGTGGAGTAGTAGACTTTACTTAATTTTTGAAAATATTTAAAAACAATAATTAACAGTGCAATTTAGGTGAAATTGCAGTGGTAAGTTTCCAATTTATAATTATTACTATGTTAAACGTCTCTAAAAATAATATGTTGAAAGCCTAAAGCAGTAAAATGAATGTCGCGCTTAAGCGGTAAGAAGAGGGAAATTGTTATGTGTGTTACGTTGGGAATACTGAATGTGGTATTTCACACTTACCCGGTATTGGTTCTGTGCGGAAAACAAGCAAATACGCACGATCTCGCACAAAAATACCTTACTTAGCTTGAAAAAAAAATGTTACTAGGTACTCACCAATTATACTTGAGTGCTAGTAATTGGCCGAGAATTGCAGTGAACAAAGGTCATCTCCAAATTCTCCATCACAAATGCATGCCGATTATCTCTGAACAACGATCTTTCCGCATCACAGGACGTCAGACGTGCATATTTAAAGAGAGGAATGTCACAAACACAAACACCGTCAATTTCACCTACAGGCACACCCTCCAATACTTGAGCAACTTTACACTTTTTTTATATACACTGTTTTTCCAAACACATTCTGGAATTTGTCCCTTAGTAATTGTACATCTGAACCTGGTAGCGAGTCTAGTTTAATTTCCACGGCACGCACCTCCCTGTTTCAAACAGCAGGTTTTTGGATGTTTCGAGTTTTTTTATGGTGTCACACAAAAAGCTTAGATTTGCTAATAGGAAAGCCAAATCGTTTTTTAAACAACCATCTTTCAGTATATCTTGAAGGATATCGATTGACGAAGCCCGGTAATAGGGAATCACAACAAGATATATTGCCTTTCTTGATAGACATGAGCGAGAGATTTGTTTAAATATGCCTAATGTTCATACCCGAGCTCTTATCTGTTGTGTTTCACAAACAAAGCGTGGAATGAAATCATCTTCAGCAACAATAAACATTCCTAATTATGTGTTGCAAAATCTCTCCTCCTTGTCCATGTTAATTTATTCTCTGATAATAACACTGATATGCTGCCTAGCAGCTCTCAGAACTTGAGGTGATACTATTACGAAAATGGATCACGGATACACCACACAGCGCTTAGAAACACGAAGCAACCAAGAATTCTTAAGAAAGATAACGTACTTCTGAGTGACATAATTGATTTAGTTTTAAAATATTTAAAAGTTCTTGTAAAAAATTATTTAAGTAAAAAATCTCCAATATTTATGTATTTATAATAGATTTCCTGAAAATATGTATTTATATATGTTTTTGTGAAAACATGTGTTTTTATGTGAAATAAAATTCGGGGTTTAAACTTGAAACTTCATGTTCGGAATTTGTAACTTTGTTAATTGTGTTTTATCACACGCAAAAAGAATATTTAATTACATAGGAATCCCGCTCCTTAATGATGAGACGAAGGAAAAGATCGAAATGGGGATAGATGTGATAGGAACAGGTCAGATGAAACAGTAAGTGATAGTAAGATGAAACAAGATGGGATGGTGCAGAATGGAATAGGATACATTGGTTTGTTTTCTTAGTTGGTTATTTAACGTCGCTTTATCAACTATAGGTTATTTAGCGTCGATGGGATTGGTGACAGCGAAATGTTATTTGGGGAGATGAAGTTTAGGATTCGACATAAATTACCTGACATTTTCCTTAAGGTTGGGAAAACCTCGGAAAAAAACAACCAGGTAATCAACCCAAGCGCGAATCGAACCTGCGCCCGAGCGCAACTTCGGATCGGCATGCAAGCGCCTTAGACGACTGAGCTACGCATTGAGTTGTTGCGAAGTGAAATGGGATAAGCTTCTATGTACTAATAGGTATTAATACACTGTTAGCTTTGAATGATCATTATAAACAGAAGCTGTTACCACGAAAAAGAGTATGTTCTCTGATAAATAGTTACTCCATGTTGTGTGATAATAGTACATTATACAACGAGCCTATAATGGTAGTAATTAAGACGCGAGTAGTCCATGTTTATGAAACGAGCGCAAGCGAGTTTCATAACTTTCATACGAGCGTCTTAATTACCATTATAGGCAATTTTCATACCACTTTTTATGCTCGACCATATTTCTAACTTTAAATTATTCATAAATAGTCATGTTATTCTTATCTGACTGGGGAGCGGAATTGACCTTGTGCAATATCTCGTAAATTGTGAGATGTGCGCAGACGCGAAAGTATTGATTTTTTCCGAGTAACAAATGTCATTGACCTTGATATAATCTAGAGAATAAAATAAACATTAATCTTGATATAACCTTGAAATTGATTTAGACATTGAAAAACGAGATGACAAATTGAATTTATTTGAATATTATTTACAATTAACGTTAATTATTATCAGGGAAAGGATTTATATGTAAATACATATTTACTTATAAAGCTAATATAATTTATATTTTGCATTATCTTTATGTTTCACAATGTGTAGGGTTGAAAAATCCTACTTTTATTTTCCATATTTTTCCATATTTTAGAGTTTAGTACATATTTTCGTTAATTTCCATATATTTTCCATATTTCATATAAAACAGTCCATATTATATTAGGTTTAACAATAAAACAAAACAAAATTCCATTAACTTTTAAAAATACATTTCAACAATAGAGATTTAAACACATGTTCAGTAATCCCTTTAACATCAGAGTTATTTGAAAATTAGCAGTCCTATCAACAATGGGAAAGTAAGTTACAAAACTGTATTAATTTAATTTAAAATTTTTAACAGACTTCAGTTGTGCAGCTCAACAGTTAAATGCCAGTCAGAGTACACATAGGTTCAGTTTTGTAAATCATACTATAAAGACGGTAAATATGCCAAAAGTACGTCATTCAGTCAATTTAAAATCAAAACTAACAAGTTACATTTCAGAATTTAAAGAAGATGGTTTATCAACTGACAATAAAATATTATTTTGTAATTTGTGTCAGTGTGCAGTATCATCTACACAAAAGTTCCTGGTGCAACAACACATTACAACTAGTAAACATCAGGCCAACAAACAACTAAATTCCAAGCAGAGACAATTGTTTTTAACACAACCAACAACATCGAATGTAAGATCTGAGTTTAACATCGACCTGTGCCGTTCTCTCATCTCTGCTGATATTCCTCTCTACAAACTAAAGAATAAGGTCTTCAGGGAATTCCTTGAAAAATATACTCAACATACAATCCCGGATGAGTCAACACTTAGGAAGACGTATGCTCCATCCATCTACGATGAGACAATACAGAAGATAAGAGATGAAATTAAAGATAGTTCAATTTGGGTTTCCATTGATGAGACTCCCGACAAAGAAGGTAGACTTGTTGGTAATGTAGTTATCGGTTTGTTAAGTGAACAATATTCTGAACGAATTCTTTTACATTGTGATGTTCTAGAAAAGTGCAATAACAAAACTATAGTTAAACTGTTCAACGAAGCTATGGGTATCCTGTGGCCAAAGGGTATTATGTACGATAATGTGTTATTCTTTATTAGCGATGCTGCCCCTTATATGGTCAAAGCTGGACAAGCATTATCTGTTGTATATCCTAAATTGACTCATTTTACTTGTGTGGCGCATGCATTTCATCGTGTGGCAGAAGTGGTCAGAGACAATTTCCCTAAAGTAGATTTGTTGATTTCATCAGTGAAAAAAGTATTTCTCAAAGCTCCCAGTAGAGTTAACGTGTTGAAAGAAATGTACCCTGAAATTCCATTGCCACCAAAGCCAATTTTAACTAGATGGGGTACATGGCTAGAAGCAGTTGAATATTATGCCGAACATATAGACTCTATTAACAATGTTCTCCTTGCATTGGACTCTGAAGATGCAGTCTCAATTGATACTGCGAAAACAGTTACCTGTGACATAAGTGTGAAGAATGACTTAGCTCACATTCAGCATACATTTTCATGCATCATAAAAACGCTCAAAAGTCTCCAAAATAGGCACCTTTCACTATCTGAAAGTTTTGAAATTATAAATAGTACTGTGGAACAACTGAATCGTGGTAGAGGTAAAGTTGCAGATGCAGTAAGAGCTAAGGTGGACACTGTACTTTCAAAAAACCCTGGATATGAAGAACTACAAAAGGTTGTTGCTGTGATGAGTGGTGAATCAACAGTGAAGATTAACTTGGACTTATCCCCAGCAGACATTGTGAAATTGAATTATGTACCAGTTACTTCTTGTGACGTCGAACGCTCTTTTAGTCAGTATAAATCTATCCTCAGAGACAATAGAAGAAGATTCACTTTTCAGCACTTGAAAGAAATGTTTGTAACCTATTGTTATGGTAACAGACAATAAAAATTGTGTTTTGTTGAAACTACATTGGAAGATAAGGTACGTCCATTATATTTTTTGTTTAGTTTGATTAAAATGTACCAATATTTAACGTACATAGTCATTTTTTTATAATTTTAAGTCCATATTTAATTCCATATTTTGGTAAAAATCCATATTTAATTCCATATTTTGGTAAAAATAACTACATATATATTTACATATTTCATATATTTTTAGTCCATATAAATCCGTTCCCTGATTATTATAGTAACAGAACATAACCTACTGCGACAGTATTGGATTTCCAGCCTCCTTGACGTTTCGCTAGTTGTCTTTCGATTGCATATCCGAGAATAATCGATACTTGCGCTTTCATATTGCTACAATGGTGTTTTCTGATTGGTGGAACACCTGAACTTTAATGAATAGGTGTATTTTAATGAGGTCCATTAAAGGGCTGCTACCAGGTGCATAATTACTACATTTCGGCATGGTCGAGCATAAAAAATTTAACGATTCTAATTGTGAATTTATTTTAAGAATTCATGTCACAGAAAAATGAATTTCTATAAAATCGAGTATCGGACGATGAAAAAGTTCCAGTTTTTTTAGACATACTACTTCTATTCAACATTGCAGCCAAGAGTAGCTACTGAATGAATGAGAGGGTTGCATAACGCCGAGGATGAGGTAATGCCCGCTTGCCTAGCACGGAAGCAGTTTCTAATCATCGTTCAGGTACTTAGATGTCCATTTAGCAGAGAATCTTGACAAGATGTTGTCCTTGCACAGTCCACAGTAATGTATGAGGACGAACTGCGGAATGTAATTTATAAATCACATTTCTTATTTGTTGTTTATCTTTATTGCTACAGAATTAAACGTAAGCATCCGGTTCAATTAGCTCGACGCAATCTTGGAAAGTAGAGTACAAAATATAGTCATAATTTCTACTCTTTTTAAACGCAGAAACAATGAGGAAGAACATACAGTGATGACGGAAACATATTTCGAGGTATTTACGAAAATGTTGGTTTTGAACATATGTTAAAAGCTGAGTTTTTTTTCAGTTTCTGAGATTCTGTTATGCATTGAACGCATGCGTATTGCTTTCTATTTTTTAACGCTGTATATTAATTTAATGATTTTAAGGGGAGGCAGAGGTGAATATTTCAAAATCCACAAAATTTATCCGATTTGTTTGAAATTGATCATGGATACTAAGTATGTTATTAGTAATGGACATACCAAGTTTCAACTTTCTAAGTACAATAGTTCTGTAAATATTAATAATTTTATAAAACTTTATATCGTTTGATATAAAATGCTCCATGCACCATATTGTAAGAAATTTTCAATATTTCTTTTTTTATTTATATGTTCAGACAAGGTATATAAATAATGATAAGTATTAGTTTATTATGGGAATAATATAGTAATACAGTTATCTTGGTTTTAATTTCGTACTTTTAAAGGGCACAAATCAAAAACTAACATCGGAATATGAAAATAAAGATAATAAAAATGGAAAAAACAAAATTTTCATTTTTTCTTCAGTTTTGTTCGAAAATTGCACCGCTGCCTCCCCTTAAGTTACAGTATTTGTAAACTGAAATAAGGATTGCACATATTATGCATACGAGATCATGGCCTCCGAATTGGCTTGATACGTGATGGTGTTCATTTGTTTTTGTTTTTGTTTGAACGTTGACATAAAAATCGAAACAATTTTGTGCGAGATCGTGCGTATTTGCTTGTTTTCCGCACAGAACCAATACGCGGTAAGTGTGAAATACCACATTCAGTATTCCCAACGTAACACACATAACAATTTCTCTCTTCTTACCGCTTAAGCGCGACATTCATTTTACTGCTTTAGGCTTTTAACATATTATTTTTAGAGACATTTAACATAGTAATAATTATAAATTGGAAACTTACCACTGCAATTTCACCTAAATTGCACTGTTAATTATTGTTTTTAAATATTTGCAAAAATTAAGTAAACTCTACTACTCCACGAAACTTATTGCATTCCTGATACAAGTAACATTAAGGAAGCCGTGAAAAAAATCAACGAGATTCCAGATGCCGATGTTATTACTGCAATATGTTATATAAATAATATTTTTAAAATATTAAAATGAACAATAAATCATTACATAACCTTACCGTTTGTTTTAAGTTCGCATTTATAGACTGGGGGAAAAAAAGACAGACGTAAATCACGGTCTGCTGGAGTATAGTAAACACAGAAAACATTTTACAGCAACAATGTTAAAGAAAGATATTTTGGTGTTCCGAAGTTGGCGTCATTAAACAGAAACCAACATGGAGATTTCATTGCAACTAATTAGAAATTCGTCTTTCAGGTATGTAATAAACGATCTTCGCACAAAATAATGTACGATACACGAGCGGTATGTTTGTTTCCATGTTCTCGGAAATTAAAAAAGCTCAACTACGTTTCGCTTTTTCAATCTTTTCCTCGACCATGAAAACGTCAACATACCGCTCTTGTAACGTATATTACTATTACTTACTGCAGGCACTATTGTTACCATAGTAACCACCCGAATGCGGTATAATCAACTTACAGACATAAAACAGCAAAGGCAAATACAACATACCACATCATCGTGCAAAAAATTTTTTTTTGGTATTCTGTGTACAGGATCTTTCTGACAAAGGCTAAAAACAAGGGTGAATTATTGAGAAGACGCTTAGATTGAAGAAATAAATAAAAATAAGCGTGTAAAAAAAAAACAATACTGCGTTTCGAATGTTGCACCTATCTTCATCTCCAGGTAAAGAACAAAAGCAATATGTAGGCCTATTAAAAATGGTGTACAGGACCGCCCTTAAGGGAGGGAGGACACCACAATTTTAAAATATTTTATGCTCGACCATGCCGAAATGTAGTAATTATACACCTGGTAGCAGACCTTTAATGCATGTCATTAAAGTACACCTACTCATTAAAGGACAGGTCTTTCAGCCAATGACGACTCAGGTTACAACTGTTCAGCCAATGACAGGTCAGCTTTCTACCGTTATAAAACCGCAAGTATCGATTATTCTTGGATATGCAATCGAAAGAGAATTAGCGAAAAGTCACGGAGGCTGGAAATCCAATACTGTCGCAGAAGGTTAAGTTCTGTTACTATAATAATTAGCGTTAATTGTAAATAATATTCAAATAAATTCAATTTGTCATCTCGTTTTTCAATGTCTAATTTTATTTCAATGTTATCTCTGTAGGTTCTTATGGCCTAGCAAGGTCAATGTGGACATCTGTTCCTAGGAAAAAATCAATACTTTCGCGTCTGCGCACATCTCACAACATACGGGACATTGCTCCAGGTCAGATACAATAAAATTAATAATATCAAGTTAGAAATATGGTCGAGCATAAAAAGTCGTATGAAACTCGCCTATAATGGTAATTAAGAAGCTCGTATGAAAATTATGAAACTCGCTTGCTCTCGTTTCATAAATATCCGTACTCACTTCTTAATTACCTTCATTATAGGCTCGTTGTATAATGTACTATTTAGGGAAAAGGAGACACAAAATATTCACAATTTTTTGCACGAAAAAAGACTCCTGATAAATCTCACATTATTAAAATGGTAAGTATTATGATTTCAACAAATTTTAGGAAGGAGGCTACTATAGAAGAGTTATTTGCTTATTTGTGGGGACGTTGTAATAAAATTTTCTTAGCTTGTTATCTTAATACTGTATTTAAATTATAGAATTTCAACATTCATTAAAATGTAGGCAAGGAGGGGGAAGGGAGAGCCCTGAAATATACGAGTACAATTCGTATAGGGCTCTGCGGTGAATGGCAGAAAGACTCTGGCTTCATTTTTGGGACCAGCGGATAAAATAACATAACAAACAACAGAAAATTTAATAAAATATCACTGCTGACGAGTTTTCTTAGTCTTTCAGATAGTCTTCCTCAAAATACATAGATGGCAATTCTTACCACAGAATTGTTCAAGTTTGTAGTGGAACTGTTTGAGACTTACTTACTTACTGGCTTTTAAGGAACCCTGAGGTTCATTGCCGCCGTCACATGAGCCCGCCATTGGTCCCTATCTTGAGCAAGATTAATCCACTCTCTATCATCATATCCCACCTCCCTCAAATCCATTTTAATATTATCCTCCCATCTACGTCTCGGCCTACCCAAAGGTCTTTTTCCCTCCGGTCTCCCAACTAACGCTCTATATGCATTTATGGATTCGCCCATACGTGCTACATCCCCTGCCCATCTCAAATGTCTGGATTTAATGTTCCTAATTATGTCAGGTGAAGAATCCAATGCGTGCAGTTCTGTGTTGTGTAACTTTCTCCATTCTCCTGTAACTTCATCCCTCTTAGCCCCAAATATTTTCCTAAGCACCTTATTCTCAAACACCCTTAACCTATGTTCCTATCTCAAAGTGAGAGTCCAAGTTTCACAACCATACAGAACAACCGGTAATATAACTGTTTTATAAATTCTAACTTTCACTGTTTGAGACTAAAATAAAAAAAACTCAAGTGATCTGTAAAACTACTGGACATCGTACAGCAATCGTACAAGCATATTTTCACTTTCGTTATTCAAATACGAAAGTATAATTGACATTCCGTGCATTAACATGTGTAGACAAACAATCCGCAATATTTGCTGCACATCTCAGATGCTATCGATTTCGTTATGTAAACATCCATTGTTTGTATGTGATTTCTCCAGTCAGTTTTATTACTCGGATCTGCAGTGTTTGTGGTATTACGTGCTTCATATTTTCTCCTTTTACAGGCTGACAGCGTGC